>NW_023416306.1:58297369-58512369 GCF_014176215.1 Rousettus aegyptiacus | reverse complement strand
GACAGTAGGATTAACAGTTTCAACAGAAAAATGGGATATGGAAAATAAAGTCCTGGAAAACGAAACTGGTTTCACAAAGTACCTCTTTGTGCTTGTTATGGATTATTGTTTCTTCTGGCTTTGAAGCTTAAGTACTGAGGAGTCCAGTAGTGACCTTACTGAACTTTTTTCAAAGGATTTTTAAGTATTTTTACCATAGTTGTCTTTAAGATTTTACTCAAGAAGTTTGAATTTATAAATACAATGGAATTCATTTTTTTCTAGGTTACATTTCCCATCTTGTTCCTGCATAAAGGAATTAGGTGGTTTGTTGTTGTTGTTGCTGCTGTTTTTTGTTTTGTAGAAAAGGAACTAATCTAGCCATCAGGAAAAAAAAATTCAAAGGGAACAGACCAGTATGTGTAAGTTGTTGTCTCTGGGTGCTGGGACTATGACTAATTTCTGCTTCTTTATGCTTTTCTATACTTTTTAGCTTTTCTATACCTAGAGTATATCAGTGTGTGTGTGTGTGTGTGTGTGTGTGTGTGTGTGTGTGTGTGTGTGTGTTTTAGCTGGTGTTAATATGCCTAAGGAGTCAAACATTGCCTGTTCGTTCTAATTGCATATCCTGGAATGTGGGTTCTGGCAAATAAAAAAACAAAGCCCTGTTGATGTTTGCATAGATTTCAGAGATGCCTGCTATTTGGATTAGTGGTACACTCATGGACCACCTTCTCGTAGGTTTGCTGGTGACCGATGGAAACAATTGTGTTTATAGCCTAAATGGCAGAAAAGGGTCACCGTTGTTGCTGTTACTATCAAATGGTTCTTTACCTTTTACCTCCCATGTGTATATGTTCGGTGGGTATATGTTGTATTTGTAGTGCCCATTCAGTGTATTTGTGCAATGGAAATGGATTTGTAGGGTGGTGGTGGGGAATCGTGGGGGTAATTTCAGAATTTCCTATATCATATCTATCTGGTTTAGTGGAAAATGCAAAATGAATAACTACCTGCTGGTTGGATGCATTTAGGATTTCCTTATAATTTCATAGTCTTTAGCATAATTTTGAATGTTACTTCCAGTTGAGGGAATTTCTTTAAACTATAACATGTTATAGTAATTTGGAAAAATTGCACAGAAGACTACTGTTTGGACTCAGAAGATTACTTTGTTACTTTTTAAGTGTGAGCTTAGGGCTAGTGCTTTCAACCTCTGTAAAACGAGGATACTAATAATCCCTCCATTAGGATTGTTGTGGGGATATATGAAAGTGTTTTATAAGTCCATATATGTTTCATTTATTGACTAAACTGCTCTTGGCCAACTATCTAAACTTGAATGGAGGTGATTTGGATCAAATTCCTCAGTACAGAGCCTAGAGCCAAATTACACTTGTCCATTTTACTTGGAAGAGGGGAGGTCAAAGATGTATGGTTTTAATCTTATTTTCGTGAGAGGCTGTACCTGTTCTAACCTCCATAGCTCTTCTTAAAAAACTTGAAAATAGTTATTCATTTTCTTTTCCTAATTACTTGGCAGAAATTTGAAATTCAAAGAGAGAAACTAGTAACAACCAACCTTTCTTTCACACTTCCAGATCAACAAAAGGAATTCTTGGGTCCTAGAGACCAAAGAAAGAATCAGCAGGAATGCCCAGGGTGAATTGATGGATTGGAGAGCCTGGCTGGTAATTACTTTCACTGAGCTAAAACATTAACTTAATACACAGGAGCAGGGCCAGATGAAAATCAGGATTTGGACCTCTTTCTCCCTTCCCCCATGGAGATTCCACAGTTTGCTTCTGGGGACAGCCTTCTCTTTGGTGAGATAGTCCTTTTTCCTTTCCTGGGACTTGGCATGGATTTTCATGCCGCACCCTGGTAGGCTAGTTTGTACTTTTTGTTTTGGTTGTCCTGGGCAACTATTGGTGGGGATATGTGACTGTTTAGGTCAGCCAGTTTTGGGGGTGGTAAGAAAGCCCAGTTTTTCAAGAGTTTTCAGCTGAATACCAGACATTGACAGATTCAAATTTCATGAATCAACAAGGTTTAGCTTTTGGTCTTTTGTGACACAACGTGCGCACCTTGGGAGGCCAAGGAAGTTTGATTTTAAAACTACATGTAATAACTTCCTAGTGTGCTGTGTTGTGAAAGATTGTGATGCCATGCTGACATTTAGTGACATGATTATTTATTGATGTGTGTTTGCCATGGGTTGGGAAGGGCACACATATTTTCAGGTGACTCTCAAAATCATGGAACTTGAGCTCATTTAATCTACAAGACTGTTAGCTACAACCCTTTTATTATAAGTGAAGAAACTGGATATCTAGAGAGACAAAATTATTTCCAGCTCATTAGAACTAAGAATGGACTTGAACTCAGGTTTTCTAAGTTCAAGTTACTTACTACTTCATGGGGATAAGAACAGTAGCTGCCTTATGTGTTCAAATTTTTAAAATTCTGTATTCAGGGTTAGCAACAGTGACAGACATGGAAAAAGACAACAAGTGAGGGCAGTCGTCATCGTTGTTATCATTTTTACATTGTTCCTGTCATTACCACCACCACATGTTTTATAGGATAGCTAAGCAGTTCTTTGGTATGCACCATGTTGGAGAAGCCCACCTTTTGCTAACACATTGAACTGAGTGCTCTACTTATCAGGACTGTATTCAAAGAAAATTCAGAATGTTTGACACTTGACTTCCACAGAGAGCCACTAAAGGACTGGTACAAGATCATTGAGTTTGCAATTCTAATTTTGAATTTTGTACATTTTATGTGCTTATGGGCTGATTTTATTTCTCACATACAGAGATTTGTCAAATGTGATTCTACTGAAGTACATCCTCTTGAAACAGCAGGGATTCTACAGAATCATGATTCATTGTTCAGCAGTCTCCTGAAATTCCTTGTTTCCTTAGACATCTATGTATCTGAAGAACATTTCAAGTATTTAAGTTTCCTAATCCTGTCAGCACAGGGCTTTAAGTTGGAAGACTTCAGTTATGAAATCTATTCTGATTTAATTACTTAAAAGATCAGACTTTTGAGAAATTTTTGAAGACAATATATTCACAATATGTTAATTGAAGGGAAGTGGATACAAAGCTATAAATAGTATGACCCCATCTTTGTGGCACATAAAAAGGGGTGTGTGTGTGTGTGTGTGTGTGTGTGTGTGTGTGTGTGTGTAATATGAACTACTGGAAGGAAATGTACCTAATGAGTAATAATAGTGTTAATCTGTTCTCTGGGTAGATTATTAACAATTTTTTTTCACAAATAATTTTTTTAACTTTGCTATTTACCTGCAACTCAGTTCTCATACTTAATATAAATTATTTAAGAAGAAATTGTCAGGTGTGCTTTAGTAACATGGTTATTGGCTATTGCCATTTTGTGTCATACTAGTTCTATGTTTGGTGTACTAATTGTCTCATATTCTATTAGAAAGAATAAACCACACTGGGCTTTGAAGTCAGGAGGGCTTGGGTTTCAACCCCCTTGTCTTCAGTTAAGAACTTTGGGATTGGTCAAGTTGGCAATCTGGATCTTAGTTCTTATTAAGTTGGGATGCCATCTCCTTTGCAAGGTTTCTTTTGTAGTCGAGGTGACGTTGGTTGACAACATTGTATATGCTTCAGGTGTACAACATTATAATTTTGATATTTGTATGTATTATAGCATGCTTACCACCAAAAGTCTAGTGTCCATCCATTATCATATAATTGAGCCCCTTTGCTCATTTCACTCTTGCCCCACACCCCTTCCTTTCTGGTAAGGAACAATCTGTTGTTGATATCTATGAGTTTTTGTTTTGTTTGTTTGTTTGTTTCTTTTTTGTTTTATAGTCCACATCTGAGTAAAATCATATGGTTTTGCCCTTTTCTGTCTTACTTATTTGGCATAATACCCTCAAGGTCCATCCATAATATTGAAAATGGCAATATTTTACTTCTTTTATGACTTAATAGTATTCCATTGCCTACATGTACCATATTTTCTTTATCCATTCATCTGTCATTGGACAGTTAGACTATTTACATATCTTGGCTCTTGTAAATAATGCTTCCTTTGCAAAGTTTATTAATTCTGAAAGTTGCCTCCTCTTGGAGGTGCTCATTAAATATTAGCTCCTTTTCTTCTCCTAGTCACTACCCTTGTTTCCCAACCGCCTTCACCAAATTCCACAAGGGTCAATTCAGGGACTGAAGGAACTTGAAAAATTTTAGTTTCATACTAACATTTTCGGTGGTTTGCCTTTTTAATCATCTGTTTACTGTAAAAGTCTTGGTTCCTCTAAGTCTCACATTTTTGGGAACCAAACTCATGACAGTCATGAAGTATCTCGCTTCAAAGGATGAGAAAACCTGAGCAAACCAAAATCATGCTGAACTCTCCGGATTAGGGTGTGCCTCTCCCTTAGGATCAGCCTGGGAATGTCAAGTAGCAGCATCACCATTCACCTCTCACTTGCATTGATGTGGAGGGTGTGCAGAGGATTCTGGGGCTGAGGTAGGGTTTATTAATTGCATAGCTGTCTGGATTTCTCTGAGTATTCTTTTCCCTTGCAGGATTCCTGTAATTGTCATCAGATGGCTCAGTCTCCCAAATGTTTCCTGTATTGCAGTAACTTTTGGAGTGTGTTTTTTTTAAAAAAGGCCAGAGTTAGCAGCCATCGGTTTGTGTCTGTTCTGTTGTGTGTAGAGACATGCAGATCAGGTATGTATGGAGTACAGAGAAACCAATCAGATATATGCAGTCCTCCTTTCCATCTTCTCTTGAGCCTTTCTACTTCCGTTGCTGATTCTTTACCACCGGCACTGCTTTAAAGGAAAAAAATAATAATAAGTGAGGAAAGATTCAGGCAGCAATCCTGTTTTCAACTGTAGACAGCTGTCCTTTAGTCTTATTACTTCTGGGAACTTTTAAAGAGCATTGCATCTTTCTTGGGTCTGCTGAAGGCTTCAGGGAGGTTGAGAGTTGGATTGTGAGTGAACCCTGTGAAGAATAATTCAAAGTCTTGGGCTATCCACTGGCATGCGGAAATGAGAGCATTTGAGATAGACCTTGAATTTCATCTGATAAAATTTGAATGACAGAAATGATAGCATTGATTGGCAAAACACGTGTTGAGGTGGAAAGAAAAACCTAAAAGCACAGAGGTGGAAAAAATGAGATGTGTTCAGGTGGAGTATGTAATGCAGTTTAGCTTAAAAATGAGAAAAACTTCATAAATTTGCATTCATGTTTTGAGTGAGGGTCAGCCTAATGATTCCAGTTTTAGGTTGAATGCTGTCTGTAAAGTTGAGGTATAAAAGGAATGGCCCATGCCCTCCAAGATGGTTGTATTTTGAATCTTTCAAGGTATTTAAATTTTCCTTCATTATATGCATATAACTGAAAACCCAGATATAGGACGATATCGTGCATGGGACTATTTTTTATCAGATACACTCCTGTAGTTTGACATTGACTGATTTTCTAGGGAGGGAAATGGCCTAAATGGAAAAAAAAAGAGAAGTAATTTTAAAAAATGGAGTGATAGACACATCTAAACTCAAGTATGTTTTTCCACCTCCTCATTCCCTGAGAAGAGACTGAGTACAGAGGTGAGATTGGATAGGATTACTCAACTAGATCATATTGGGAAACATAAAATTGGAGAACTGACACAGTTTCTTCTGATTCATGTTGCTGGCTGAGAAATTGTGCTTTTTAAATGCTACTTTGCTTTACTGGCTCTTACTCATCTAACTAGTAAAATAGTTCATTGTGTACTGGTGCCCGTTGGTCTGCTGGTAGAGTGCTCTCAACCTGTGGGATTGAGTTCTAGATAGTGGTGCTATCTGTTGACTTCTTTACATTAAACTGCTCTTTTGTGATCATCATGGATTTTTTTTTGAAGTGACTGAGGTAAATACTGATGTCTACCCTAAAAACCGTCCACCTCTTTCTTCCAAAGTGGCTGGGACTGGGGGATGGGAACAGGAAAGCCCTTAATCTTAGCAAGGATAGGAAATATCTCAAGATTAATATTTTAAAAAGTCAAAGTCATGATAATGTCATTTCCCTTGGCAGTGGTTGATTTAAGAATAGACATGTGACTAAGTTGTGGCCAATAATTTGTAAGAGGAAATATGTTGGGAGAGAGTAGTGAAAGTTTCCCACCTGGAATGAAAAATTACACTTGTATTTTGGCTGTGGTGCTTGATGAGGCAATGATGCTTGATTGTGGATACTGCAGTTAGAGCCTTTGTCCTGGATACCCAGCACTGGGCTGCTACCTCTTGACTACTTGTTCTGTGAGAGAACTAATTATTTAGCTCTTATCAACTGAATTTTCTGTTACCTGAGGACAACCTAATTTCTATCTACTAAAACATTCCTATGTCCTAATTATATTTCTTCTATTATTTTCCTTTCACGTTTGTAAAATATTTAAACTATAACTAAGTCACACAATCCATTGTATATCATTTAAAATATTTTCTGTTTCCAGACACAAGAGGCAAGTACCCCTTTATGGTGGGATGGAAAACTAGAACTGACCCTCCCCAAAGCAAGTTGGACTCCTGATTATCTCCTTTTCACCACTGGTGGTACCTCGGTGAAAGGTGTGATGGGAGAAACGCATTCGTGTTTAGTTTGTGTTAATTTATTTTGTTTCTGTTTGTAAATTGGGTACTCTTTTCTTAGGCAACTTATTTCTGCTTTAGATTGTTATGGAAATATGAGAACAAGAGATGCTGGAGAGTAGTCTAAAAATATATTTTAGTTGTGGTTATTTGGTTTTCAGTTGGTATTTCTTTGAGCTATAAGGTTTGTTTTGGTGTCTGACTTTGTTGACAGCACTGTTACTATATTAAAGCTGTTTCTTGCTGTATATTTTCCCTTTTAGTAAAGAAAACTCACTTTATTTCCTAAGATAAATTGTAATTAGGACTGGTTGGTAATGAGAATCTTTCTCACTTAATACCTCTAATGAGATACAAATGTTCTAAATGTGTCCTTATGAGTAAATTATATTTAGAGAGGAATCTACTTATTTTGGTTAACTAATCCCTTTGCTTTCTGATCATACATCCTTATTAGGCTCTCATGTTTCTATTTCATATGGGATTCCGTGTGAAATCAGTCCTCAGCAAACAGTGTTAACTTTCAGGGTCTGTGGTACTGAAAACGTCAGTGAAGTTTGTTGGCTCTACATATCTTGTTTTTATAGCACCCTTGTTTTTTTTAATATGTTCACGATAAATACAGTTCTTTCACTATTGCAAAGTGAATTTCATTTCTTAGCTAGTTCTTTTCTGATATTTATGCTTTTACTTATTAGCATAAAATAATTGATTATATTTGAACTTACCCCACTCCTACATTTTTTATTCCTTCTAAAGTCTGGACGTGGTCTTCTTAGCTCCTTGGATCTCTGGACATTGTACATCTTTGTCCTTTTGCTGACCTGTAGATATTCCTGTAGAACTAACCGATTACTATGTTGAGCCATAGTGAATTAGGTTTGTACAATTTCTAGGAGTCAGTGTTTTACCCTTTTCAGTGATCCTGTCTTTTCACTTTCTGAGGAAAGAGATGAGTTAGTGAAAATGTTTTTAAGAACTTGACCTGTGGAGTTACATTTCACTGGCTTCACTGCTTACTATTTGCAAACTCTTGGACAAGTTATTTGGCTTCTTTCTGCTTCATTATTCTTCTGTAAAATGGAGGCTATATGGTATTTACCCTGTAGATTGTTATGAGAATCCGATGAGAAGATTTATGTAAAGCTCTTACAATAACGCCAGGTCTATTCTAAGTATATAGTTGATATGGTGGTTATCTAGTTGAATTTTTCAAAGTACTTCTTAAGATGTTTCTCCTTTGGCTTTCAGAATGAGTCCCCGAATAAGGGCCTTATTTTATAGGGCAAGTCATAAAGACACAGTATCACTATATAACTTTGTTACTAATAGAGTTGGGATTATTATCTAGGTCTTTCCTTCTCATGTGTTATACTTGACTGTAAATTGGGTCTTTAGAGAAGTGCCTTGTTGTTGTAATGTTATATATAGGCTAAAGGTGTAGATGGGAAGGTCATAAATTCCTATTCCTTAAATCTGGCCCAGTGGTGAGCCATTTCATTCATTCTAAAAATTACTTATTAAATACAGATATTTCTCCATTTGCATGGTTCCAGCATGAAAAATTTCTGTTATTATGGTTAATTATATAACACCAGTCCCTAACAACATAGTTCAAATTTCAGTTACAATGTTATTTTAACTGCAAGTAATTGTATTAAAGTACAGCTAGCACATCCTCTTATTTGGTTCTTAACATACAGCAAAAAGTATAGCTGTGTTGCCTCCTTTTCTCAGAGATAGACCCATGTAACATTTTATGAAAGGGGAATTGGCCTACAAAGATCAAAATGCAGCAAAGAAATGAAAAGTGAAATTTAAACCAGTGGTAAATTGAGTTCTAGAAAAAAATAGTTAATCATGGTAATGTCAACACTGCCACTGTTCTAGACTCTGCGTGCAGCAGGAGGAGTTAATCGAAGAATAACTTATCATAAATTAGAAAAGTAATTGTGATGAAAAGAATGAAGGCCCAATAGAGGAAAGGGCGCTGGCAAAAAAACTTTATATTAAAAGAACTCTTCAGGGATATTGCATGACATTGAAAACAAAAAAGATAAAATGTTGGAAGCTAATTCAGACTTAGACAGGAGTATTATAATTCACCAAAACATACAAAAGATGCTCATTTGGTATTTTAAATTATAGTGAGAAGCCACCATTGTTGAAACTACTCAAACTACTCTCAATATATTTCTTATAAAAAAGTAAAAACACTTTATTCTCAAAGTTTCTAATGCTTTAAATTACAACATCCTACATAAATATTTTACTTTTTAAAATTTTACTATATATTTATAATTGATAAAAGTTTTTGACAAAAAAAGTTAAAGGTTTTAGAAAAATTGTAATTTTCCTATTGATTATTAATATCACTTTGCATAGTTTTTGCTTCTATGGCCTGTTTATGGTCTTGCATTGCCGTGCAAAGTGGGAGCTGCCTGTATTTATTGAGCCAAATGGGCACTCTTGTTAGTGATGGGGATACAATGATACCTTATGAAACATTATTCCAAAATGCACTTATTGAATGTCTGCCATGTGCCAGGCTGCATAAATACATGTGAATGAAAAGTAGTCCTTTTTATCAAAGAATATACATTTCAGTTGATCCATGGGAACAAGATCATTATACCACAATATACGCATATAATTGGTAAAACATTTCTTTGAATGCAATGATAGGGAAACACTAGGCATTATAAGAACCTACAGGAAGGACATCTAACTTATTAGCTTGGGAGCATGAGGGTTGGGAGAGGCAGGGAGATAGCTTGAAGAACTTAGGTGTTAATTTGGAAAAGCTGTGTTGAAGAACGAGTCAGAGGTGAGAAAATTCTGCATGGAGAGTACAGGATATTATAAAAAGTTGATTGTTGCTGGAATGTGGAGGGCAAGATAGGGGGACAGATCAGCAATACTATGGAACCTGTAGGCAATGGAAGAGCCCTTGGGGCTTTCCTCCAATTTCTTTTAAATTAAGTTATAATTTGTGCATAATAAAATTGACCCGTTTTAGTGTATCCTTAGGTGTGTTTGATTAAGTCCTGTAACCACCAGCACAATCAAGATGAAGAACATTTACAACACCCCTTAAAATCCCAGTGCTCCTGAGTGACTGACCCCTCCTCCCTCCCCCAGCCTCAGGCAACCAGTAATGTGTTTTCTGTCCTTATAGCTTTGCTTTTTCCAGAATACTGTGTAAATTGGGTCCGGAAACCCTGGTCCATAGCCTGTTAGGAACCAGGACACAGAGCAGGAGGTGAGCTGTGGGTGAGTGTGAACTTCATCTGTTTGTAGCTGCTCCCCAGCGCTAGCATCACTGCCTCAGCTCCACCTCAGATCATCAGGCATGAAAATCTCATAGGAGCACCAGTCTCTGGTGCCAGAAAGGTTGGGAACCGCTGATGTAAATGAATCATGTAGTATGTAATCTTTTAAGTCTGTATTCTTACACTTAGTGTAATACTTTTGAGATTCATCCATATTGCATGCAAAAAAAAAAAGCCTTTAGGTTTTAAGCAAGAGATTTGATTGTAGGATGGATTTAAGAGGAGCAAGACTAGAGTTTTACTATAATTTAGCCAGGTGATAATGGAGGAAGGTTGCAGAGGAGGGGCTTGGTTTGAGGAGTATGTAGGAGATAGAATTGGTCTCAATTGTGATAGGGAATAAGGATTGGGGAAGAGGAGGCCCTGCATGTTGGCTTGAGGGGAAGGGGTGTGAGATTATCCTTAGGTGAAGTTCAGCAGGTGCGGACATGTGAAGGAATTGCTTGCTTTCCTTCCTTATCCTCTGATCTTTGCCTGAGTTAAATTTGTTAAGCACTGGCCTTGCTTAGTTAAAGGGCTCCCTTTGTCTTTATCCCACCACATCATCATGAGGAATTTGCTCCCAAGGCCTTGCTTTGGACTGTGGACTCTAAAATAAAGGATGTCCTCTTCATATAGTATCAGCTAACTCAGTTCATCTGCAGTTACCCATAGTTTTCCATAGATAATAGTGTAAATGCCCTTAGAGAAGCTGTATTTTCTTGGTCCATGGAGTTGGAAGTCAGGGTTCAATAGTCACGAAATAGCTACAGGCTGGGCATTCTCTCTTGTAAAGATCCTTTCACCAGAAGGGGTTCTCTTGAACTGCATTTTTGAGAAAACTACATTTGAACCAGTTTGGACCATATGGCATGGAGTAGTGAAAAAGGAATACAATATTATTGGTATTTAACATGTGGCTAACTTATTTTCTGCCGGGAGCTCTGAATCAGGGAGCTCTGAATCAGTGACGATTCTGGACTGCATCTAGGCTAATGGGAGAAATCTATGCCTGATTAATAATACTACCTCTGGCCTAAGAGGGAAGCATCCTGGGAAGTGGTGGGTAAAGTATTTGCCCCTCCAAGGAAGAACTTTTCAGAAAGGTGATTAACCACACAAATGCCTATACCTAAAAGGTCTTGGATACAAAATTAGCCCACAGCCATGGGCTAACATAGCCCACGAACTGACAGCATTTCGTCCTTAGGACATCTCTATGAGATTAAGAGTAGTTTTCTCCTCTTAATAGATGGAGAAACTGAGATACAGAGAGGTCAAGTAACTTTCTCCAAATCAGACAGCTAGTACTGGCAGAGCTGGAATTCAAATCCAGGTAGTCTGGTTCCAGAGTCCATCCTCTTTTATGTACACAATGCTGTCTTTAGAGTTCTAGAATACTAGCCCGAGAAGGACCCACAGGAATTGTTTCATTCCTCCACTCTTTATTTTACAGTTAAGATGGATGAAGTCAAGAGAAGACTTGGAGTGGAGTCAGTATCACAGAGGATGGTAGAAGCAGAATTAGTTACCCCCCAGCCCAGGGCTCTTGCCATTCTTGCAAATTTTTTGTACGTTTGTCTTAGTCGCTTGTCAGTTTCATATCAGTGAAGAGTAATGTTGCTGAAGTAGGCAGCCTGGAAAAATTGGTGTTTAATTCCATTCTTTTCCTTGGCCTCAGCTTTCTCTTGCCTGGGAATGTACTAATTGGCTCTCTTCCTGTCCCTTTTGTCACTTTATTATTCCCAAGGGAGCCTGGAATCACCTTTACTGTCCTTCACACTGTCTTATTTGATCACGGATTTTCCAGTCTTTTGCTCTTTCCAGTCTCAGTTGCAGTTAGGGAGGGGGAGAAGCTGCCAAACCAGCTGGGTGGGAGTTGAGTTTGAGATGGGAGAGGAGAGATGGTGCAGTGTGGGTCAAAGACCTTCTTTTAGGGGTGCTGATGCTGACCTTTGTGATTTTGATCCTCTTGCCCCAACTGGTACCCACCACCGCTCACCCTTCCACATTTGGTTCAGAGCATCTCTTTTTTTGCACTTGGGCTTCAGAGCAAGAGAGACAGTGTTGATGAATTTGCTTGCTCCAAGCTTAATTCACATGGAACCCTTGATTACATAGGGCATCTGGAACAGAAAAGGGAGCTCTTGCCTTAACAGTTTACATTTCGTATTTGTTGTAATTTTATTTTGAGGAGCCACCGCTTGGGAGATAAATTAATTTGTTAATCTTTTTGAAACAATTTCTTGTGTAAGCTTATTCAAGTAGAGAGCCTGATGCTTTTCTTCTTTTTCCTCCCTCTCTCTTCCTTTTCTCCCTTCCTTCCTCCCTCCCTTGTATAGTGGATCTTTGTAAAAGTTTAACTCTTGTTCTAGTCTTGTCCACCTACCCTACCCAGGAATGAAGTTGAATATTAATGCATTATGGTCACCATTCTCCAGTGGCTTACTCTTTCTCCACATTCTCTATAATTAAAAATGTCCTTCTCAATTTCAACTCAAAATACCTGAAAAGACTTCTTGTTTAGTTAAGAGAAAGCAAATTTCCCTAGGTAAGTTCCCATATGTTTTCTGTAAAAACTGGCACACACTTTTCTTTGTATTTATCCCTGTCAAATGAGATCCTTATAAGAGTAATCAGCCAGTCTAAGCCAACTCATCTCTTTCTGCCTGCATTTTTCTTGGGTAATTTTAACTCTTTCGATGCTGTTCAGGAAAGTTTGCTTCTTCTGATAACAACAGAAGTGTCAGATTCCTGAGATTGCCACTTCCCTTTCAGGTTTCTCAGCCCCAGAACTCTAGGACTATTCTTCTGAATAGGGGGCATGTGCATAGAGGAAGTTTTTCTTCAAGGCCATGGAAACGGCCCCAGCAAATGTGTTCACGTGGTTCATGTCTTTTTGTAAAGTTTGCATGTATTTTTGCATGCTTTTTCTTAATGAAGGCCCCCAAAGTGTGTAAGTTTTTGGCCTTACCAAACCTACATCCCCTCTAGAAATATATAGCAAGAGCTTCTGTCACCTTAATCAGTCACCTGATCCAACCACATTCCCAGTTGTGTTATAATTTCTTTTAACTCTCATATTCTGGTCTCTGAAAATGCAGAACAGCTGCTTAGCTACAGTGAAGAGGCGAAGGCCCTGACAGAAACCATGGGAGAGGGACACTTTTAAGCTTAGGCAGTTTAGTCTTATGTTGTAATGAGGCTTGACTATGGACACAGATTAACTTTACCTAGTTGAGAGTCGTGTTTAGCAAAGGTGAGTTTAAGGTTTGAGTTCTTTCTGTCATGTGCAAGCAGGTAGATCCCTTTTCAGAAAGACTAGAAGCTGTCTTTATGAAATACTTTGTAGCCTAAGCACATACACAAAAACCGTAGTTTACCTCCAGAAGTGATCTCGTTTTCCTGGTCCTACAGGCTTACAAATCCAAGTGTTTGTTTTCTTTCTCTTTCTTCTTACACTTCCATAATTTACCAAATCGTCAATTGTTTTAGTTTGTATTGCCTCTTGGAACAAACCTCTCCTTTAAGGAAAAATGTCTCATGATTACTGTGGAGTTGGAGAGGGGGAGGTGGTTTATAAAGTGAATTCATATCACTCTTTTGCTCCTTTTAACCTCACTGCCCTACTGCAAGCTGGTAGAAGTTAACTGGTCAGTTCACCTTCAAGCTCTCTCCAGGACGTGGTACTCATTAGAAGTAGAGGGACTCCATTTGGAGGCTTTTAAAAACAGCCCACAAACTTCATTCATTTCGAACTCTTTCTTGTCAGAATAAGCCCTTCTGAATTAAAGGTCCTCCTTGAGAGTAGTCCAGCCTATCTTTCCCCCTCCATCTCTCCCTGACACTCTTTTAATAGTTGTGTCTTAGCCATATTGTTTTCCAGGTATGCCTCCTATTTTGCAGTCTTTTTTTTAAGGCACTTAATGCTTTGTACCCTGTGGGACCATTATTTGTACATTTGTGTGACACTCGTGAGTAGATTTAAAAATTTTTAAAAATGCTTTGTCTTATTTATTTTTAGTAGTGGTAGGTGTCCAAGTACTCAGTGAAAAAAGTAGTGCCAGGCTGCTACAAAGACCTTTGGACAGAAGCCCACGGAGCACACCGAACCCTGTCATCTTCCCCACCACACCGGGAGCACCACCACAAATGGGACTGTGTTCTCCAAACTGCCCGTGATGGAAGCACATAGCAGCAGAGTGCTCTTGGACTCTTGGACTGAAAAGATAGGCATGCTTGTTTCTTATTCATGAAAGATAGGCATGCTTGTTTCTTATTCATGTTTTGCTCTTCTGTTTTCTTTGGCTAGGATTTTTTTTTTCTTGTTTTAACCAAATATTTTGAATTTTTGCCAAACACACTGGAAAAAGAAAACCAGGTGCTATTCCACTATTAGTTGAGGTGTCACTAATCACTCTGTGATTGAAATTTTAAATTGTTAAAAAAAATCACAACGTTTTTATGTATGTACAAAAAAACTTGAAAAAAATTAAATGAATTCAAAAATTTATATTTGGAAAATTTATCAGTGTACATTTGGCTAATTGGGTCATTGTGTAATTAAGGTTAGTAATGATCTAGTTTAAACATGGCCTTGATTTTTTATTTGAATTACCTTTTTTTTTTTTTTATTTAACGTTTCTAAATGCAGGGAAGAAAGGTGAATATAGTAATGGTTTAAAGTAAAGGTTTAATTTGTAAATTATTTTTTAATTTGAGTTTGTTGTAAAGCTATTATGATCAAGTGCTAAGCAAATAATATAAAGCAGTGCATATTGTTTGAAGCTTTTATCAGCTTTTCCCAAATAGATCTTAAATCTAAACCAATATTAAAAGTGTCCTGAAAAGTATAATTGTTTCATTAGACAACCTGAGCTTTGGGTAAATTTGTAGACTCTCGAACTCTGAAATATGCAAAGGAGTAAGCTTAGATATAGCATAAGCATAAATCATTGTAATTTGCATAATTTATCTCTTCAGCGTAAATATCATACTCATGTAGTAAAACTGCTGTTCTGGAAAACAGATTCTGATTGTCTGAGTATACATGGGATTGGAGGAGGTTTTAGGATTATGTTTGTGTTTAGATTTAATTTGAATTGGTAAGTTAAGATTTATAGTGAGCAGTGTACATAATGTTTTATTTACTTTTTCAAAGCTTATGAAACATCTGAATCTGATCTTTGGGAACCAAGTTCAGGAAATACGGTATAATTCTATTTTAATTGTTTCTCTTGATTGTACCTTATTTCTGTTTATTTGCAAGTGTGTGTTTAAGACATTAATGTATTTAATACCCCGGGTTGGGATTATTTAACCTTGTACTAGACTCATGCCTTTGGACTCTGACAACAGGAGCAACATAAAAACGATCTTTTGCTTAAAGTACTGAATGATTACACTCTGATATTTTCATTACATGAAATGTATACTCCTGGTTTACTTGAGAGTAAATGTTTCTAAGAATTAGGCTGCTTGGCATTATGACAGATGGTATATTTCTTCATCCGTTAATATATAAATTCATTTAAAAATACTAACTAAGTTCATACTATGTGCTATAAAGTTGAGTGGATGTAGTGGTGAACAAAACAAAACATTTTTTTTCTTGTCTTAAAAGTATCTTGGAACTGGTAGAGAAGAAAATATGAAACTAGCCAACTAAAGTACTGTATGACAGATGCTGTGGAACCTCAAGTCTATAGAGTTTCATCAGCACGTACATAAGCATTAAAGACTACCTGAAGGAAGTGACACCTCTGCCTCCTTATTCTTCAGTGTTATCCGGTGAAGAGGTCTAGGAAGAGTGGCTAAGAATGTTTTTGGCACAAGGAACAGCATTGGCAAAAGCTCAGAATAAAGAAAGAAGTAAGCACGTTAGAATACTAGTATGTTAAAACTTTAGGCAACTAAAATTCAGATAACCAGAACTCTCATTTGGATCAGAAAATTTTTCTTGCATTTTATTTTGATGAGAAGTGAGGAATGACTACAAATTTATTGTTCAGTTCCCCTTTCCTTATAACAAACTTATTTATTTTAGAAAATTTGAATTATTCATAACAACCAAATTTTTTTAATCACTTATATTACCTAGAGATCTTTATCATTTTACAACTATTCTTTTAGATTTTTTTCTATATATCTTTAATTTTATAAAATTGAGATACCTAACATTTTTTAAATCAATATTTTGTACTTAATGTAAAAGCCACATTGTTTTATATCTTTGTGGTACTTGTAAAATATGAGTTTTAATGGCCATATAGTAATTCTATCCTAGACTATTATTTACTTATAGAGCCTCCATTATTGGGGAGTAGGTTGTTGTCTCCAGCTTTCTGCTATTTTAAATATTGCACAGTGAATGTATTTGTATTTAAACTTTTGATTAAGTCACTGATTATTTCCCTGTGGTAATAAAAAGGTATGTTCTTTATTCTGTGCTCTTGCTTTCTTTGTAGATATAAACTATTTGTTTATCACTACCACCTCCCCAAAATTTGTCCACCCCTGATGACATGAGGTCTTGAATCTAAATCTTTAGATCTTTGGCATTTAGGCCAGGGCTCTTCAAGACACTTAACTTGAAGAGCAAATTTGGAAATGAATCTCATTTCACATCTATGCAAGTGAAAGAATAGGTAGAACTAGATGTTATATGGCTAGACATAAAATGAAGGCTAGTGTTGCTAGATGTTGACATAAGTATGAAATTGTATTTATTTCATATTTGTGAGTGTCCACATGTCTAGAAATGTTTTATCCAGAGATTTTTTTTAACAGGATTTAAATCTTTTATTAGGACTATTCTGTAACTGTTTGATTAAGTAACCTTTATAGCTGTGATTTGGATGATATTAGATAAATACCTCTGTGGAGTTAAGAATCAAGAGAAAAACGGAATTGTTTCTTGGGTAAGCATTTTTTCTTAAAGATGTTAAGAGGCTTATTTTGTACAGAACCAGGTAGAAGATTCTAACAATAGGAACCACTTGGCTTACATGGGTTTTTACTTTTTGTAGATTTTATGCTGTTTCAGGGCTGAAGTCCTGTTGTCTTCATCTGCTCATCCTGTGTCTACCTTAGTGCCAAGCACATTATGCTCAATAAATATCCCCCCAGAAACACTTTAAAAAACAATAGCTTTATTGAGATATAATTCACATACCATGCAATTCACCTACCTAGGGTGTTTTCATTGGCTGTAGTGTTTTTTAGTATATTCAGGGTTGTGTAACCGCCACCACTATCAATTTTCAAACATTTTTATCACCTCAAAAACAAACTCATATGCTTTAATGATCACGTCCAACACTGCCATCCCTCTGCAGGTGTAGGCAACCCTCAATCTACTTTCTGTTTCTGTGGATTTGCCTATTCTGGACATTTCATATAAGTGGAATCATAGTATATGTGGTATTTTGTAACTGTCTTTTTTCACTTACATAACATTTTCAGTATTCATCTATGTTGTATGATGTACTTCACTTCTTTTTCTGCCTAATAATATTCTATTATGTGTATATATCACATTTTGTTTATCCATCTATCAGTCAATGGAACAAATACTTTTTAATATTTAAATGCATTTGGGTAGGTTGGGCAAAAAACGAAAGAAGTAAAGCTACAAGACTCTGAATTGGAGATGTCTTCAAAGTTTGTAGTAGCAAAAGTATATAAAAATAAGTTTAGAGTTAAATTCATGTGGTTGGTGGGTCAGAGGGGAGAACATCACATCAATCAGTACGTTTTGTCAGTCTACATACTTCTTAAATCTTTTGACGCCATTATTTCTGGTACCTCATCTAAGCAACATCTTTTGTTTGGCATTGTTTACCACTACCATCCCCCAAAACAGGCTAAAGGACCATTTCTAAAAATGTTATTTTCCCTTAGGAGTCAGAAGTCTTTAACATAGCTTGCATGGTTGTCTAACAATCAGGCCCTTGCTGCCTTCCCTCCTCTTCGTATCTCCCCCTCCTATATTTATTTTGTATTTAACAGAGGATAATGGAGTCCTTTCTGAAGTCGTTTGGGCACCCTAAGTTTCAGCTTGTACCACTTCACGAACTGTGTGGTAAGGACCCCTTTTGGAGCCTGGTATAGTGGAAATACCTCCTGAGCTCTGGGATCCACCGTGTTTATTTCCACTGAGCTCTATTTTGCAGATAAGAGATGTTTCCTTGCAAGTTGTCGTGAAAGTTGAAAGAGATGGTATGTGAAAGTATCTGGCACATGATACATACTTAATAAACTACATCCATTTTCATTTCGATTGTCATTTGTTTGTAGTGGCTTAGGTGAGCTTGATAACACTCCCACCCCCTTCTTTTAGCTGGGAAAAAGGTATTATTACACTATGATGATTGCCTGGGGTTTAGGGGTTTTTCCCCCCTCTTCCAAATTCTGTATCTTTGTCCCAGAATCCTGTTTTTGTGGATTCTCTGGAATTTTATTACCGATCTAATACCTCTGCCTAGCAGCAGTACTTCTTTGGGTCCCTGCCTGTAAAACAGTGATCACTCATTGCCTTTTTTTCCTAAAACATTTGTGTGTCTGTATCTTTATGATTTCCTCAATATGAAAGTAATTGTTGTTCATTTAAATAAACAAGAAATGCAGAAAACAGAAACAAAGAGAAAGAGATAAAATTCAGTTGCAGTCTAGTCACCTGCTGTGGCCATTGTGGTTTATGGTTTTCTAGATATTATTCCATGCATGTATACATGTACATGTTCATATTTTTTGAAAAACAAGTTGAGCGATACTATGTGTTTATGTGTTTTGCTTAGTTGCTTTTTTCCATTTGCTAATGAAGGCATTTTTTAGTGTTAGTATCATGGATGTAAATAATTTTTTATGACCTTATCAAATGCCATTAAATGGAAGTACCAGAATTACTGTCACCAGTCCTCTTTGAATGGATGTTCAGGTTTTTTCTGACTATTGGTATTTTAAACAGTGTTGGCTTTGATTTTGAAGTCATGAGTTATACTGATATGCTTTTTACCTTCTGAGTTAACAGTTCTCATGAACTAATTTCCCTGAAGTTTAATACCTGATCCAGTTCAAACTTTCTCCTCTTGCTTTTCACAGGCTTTTTATAATGTTACCACTCATGTAACAGTCCTTTTTCTCCTTTCGTTTCATTATTTTGTTCTTATCTGGTATTGGTTTACTAATTTCTTCATAATTCCACCTCCATTTTACCTTGACAAAACTGCATTATTTTTCTTCTTGATTTTTAAAAAAAGAATCAGGGGGAATGGTTTGTATTGTGTATAATACAATCAAAAGACACATCTTTACAATTGTCTGTTGCCCCAATTGGAATATTCTTAAAGTATTTTTAATCCAAGACTGTTATTCTTCCTTTTGGGTCTGTTTTTTGCCCACAGCCAGTTGATTATGTCCTGAAGGAGAAATAGCCATTTGAAATAATTTTAATATGAAGCTGAGTTTATTATACTGTATATTCTGAAGTGTAGCTATTAAATCTGGGCATGCATCTGCCTTACTTGCAGGCTTTGTTAATTACACACTGCTGGACCCTACCCTAGATTCTCTGATTTTGTAGTTCTTGAATGGGGCCTGAGAATTTGCATTTCTTATAAGTCCCCAGATCATGCTGAGGCTACTGGTCCTGAGACCATACATTGAGAATAACTGTAGGAACACAGAAATCATTTTTGGATCATCTGTACTTTTTGTAATTATCTGTACTCTTTTTCTCTTTATACTAGTACACATGATAGGTATAACCAAGTATGCTGTAGTAAATCTGTTACTTATTTAGAAAACAAACAACTCTTATTGGAATGGTTGCTGGATACAGAGCTATAGATTGGTGTGTGAGCAAGACCAGTAGAGAAAGTGTCTGGAGTCCTAGTTTAGGGTCCAGGGTTGTCCAGTCCAAGACTAAGTTTTTTTAAATGTCTTACAGTCTTAATTTCCTTACAGAAAAAAATAAAGTGATTGCCATTCGATCACTTTGGACCTGTCCCTCTGCTTTCTAAATCTACAGGCAGATCCTCAGTGTGCTTAAATAGGTTTGCAGTGTCAAATATCTCAATTAAGAAATTCTTTTGTCTTTCCAGTAAATGTTTAAAGTAGTTTTCCTAGAGGTTTTATCATTATGGGAATTTAGAAACGTGGATGAGGAAATACTCTGAAATCATAGGTATTCCAAATGGCTTTGGAAATCAGAGCTACAGGACAGGTGATGGTCTGTATGTCAGGTCTGCTAGAACATAATATTGAGCCTGAAGAAGAGGAGGAGGTGAGAGAAATTTTTAAAATAATGGGATTGAAACTGTCATTGGAGTCATCTGATTCATTGGATCCAGATTCAGTTCAGTGTGCAATATTCTGGTTCCTTATCAGATATAACCAGTAGTTGTTACACTTATTAGTGTACTGGCAATTTGGACCTTTGGGTTTGAAGTTCTTTCTACTTGACAGCTGCGATGAAGGAGATGTATGAAACCTTTTGCAGCAGGCTGTCAGGCATATTATTTGTATTTTAACAGAAAGGATACACTACTAGAAAAAGGACAATAGGAAAAAGGGCTGTAGTTTGTGAAAGGTGAGGCTACAGCAACTCCTGACAGCTGGTAAAAATATAGTACAATGAATGGAAGTTTCCTCTAAGCACCTCAGACTTGGTAAAAAGGCTGCTGATTTAGCCAGAGATGCTGCAATTTCATTATAGAGACAAGTCACCCTTGTTCTCTGAGGCTGTCACTGTGAGTTGGAATTTCAAGTCTTTTTAGAAAGCCTTTAGACTATTCTTTTATTAGTAATAGTATTGTGTTCTCCCTCACCCCCATTTTGATGGCATGACATGTGTGGTCTTCTTTTCTTGTCAGCAATTAGGAGAAAAATCTCAACAGAGTAAGAAAACTTATGACACAGAAAACATTTGCCTGAAGTGTTCCCATGTGAGCAATGGGCATGGGCATATAGTAAAAGAGAAGGGGAAGAAAGGCTTTTTGTTGAGAGTGACAGGCAGACAGGACGAGCAAAGTTTAACTTAAATCCTTTCATTGATATTGGAAAGTCATAAGCCTTCATATGACACTGCCACATTCAACTCACTGTGTGATCTGGAGCTCTGTAGCTTGTGTGTGTGTGTGTGTGTGTGTGTACACAGTGTAAACATTTTATGAACTGCAGTGTCTGACCCATCCGTCTGTCTGGGCAAGAATGTCCCTTGATAGTAAAAAGAACAGCAATCAGGACAGAATTGGTCAATGCGGCATGTCTAATGGTGGGAAGATATTTGAAGGACTCGCTATAGACACAATAGTCTCTCTAAATAGCCTCTTTGCACCCGGAGTCTTATTGCAAACAGGTTCATTAAGGAGAGACATTCTGACACACAGCATCACAGTAATGAAAGTAGCTCTGTTTTTCTAATATTGTATCTTGCCACTTCAGTTATGCTGCTAGTACAAGATTTCCCTTGTGTTGTTGTATATTTCTCCAGAAAAAGAATCAGTCTTCATAGAATATACAATTATTTTATACAGGAATGTATAACTCATACCTAAGATCCAGTCCTCCCTGTTTATGTGCACTAGTGCAAAAATAATTGGCAAACACATCTTCCAGACCAAAAGATTCCAGCACCTTCAATTTGTTGGGCTAGAAGATGTTGAACCAGAGTTATAATAAACTTAAAAAAAATATGTAATGTTCAAAATGGATTTGTGATCAATCATAAAAGAAAAAAATATTAGTACAGTTTCCCATGAGATGTAATTTTTTTTCTAGGAATTTAGCCAACTCCAGTATAGTATCTGTTCAAAGGGAGGAAAAATGCAAAAGGCTTTCATCCACCAAGCTTTACATATAACTACTATATGATGACTTAAGCTATTGGATTTTCTGCTTGTTAATGTACAGCATGAACATTATGAACATGGAAAAAAAGGTTATATTGGTTTAAAAGTGGATATGGAAAATTTAATGTGCTCAAGTGGGAACAATGGCATATTAAAAAAACACTCATGACACAGATCTAATAATTCAGTTGCCCCTGTAGGAGAAGGGTATCAGCTCTGATACTGGCTTATAGTTTATTTTTATATACACCCCTGGTCCCTGCAGTATACCCTGTATGTGGGTTCCAGAGAAAAGAAAGAAAATAACCTATAGGGAAATCAGCTTGGAAACCTTTCATTAAATACATTGTACTTTGTATTGTGTCGTTCACAGAGTGTTCCAGAAATAAAGAAAGGAAAAACCTGTTATCAGTCTGCATGTGTGAAATATTGTATTTGAATACTATCATTTGTTTTAAGATTAAAGCCGAGGCTGCAGACATATTAGTTATTATTCACTTACATCTGGTAGATAATGCAACAGGGATTTAAAAATTCTTTTTCCATTTCTAATTCCCACCTTCCTTTCTGCCTTCCTCCAAACAATGGCAAAGACACGACTTTAACTTAAAACTTTGCTGACTAAAATATTTTCATGTTGGAAACGTTGCTTCTTTATAGAGGATTGGGTGGTGAAGGTAGTAAAATCAGTCTTAACATTCTTGGTGGAGTTTATCTGTCAGTTAGCAAAAGAGACATTTCTAGGGAAAATTAGAGAAAGCGTTAAATACATTCTTTCATGAGAAAAATATACGTGGTAGGGGTTTAACTGTAAATAGTGACACTTTTATCAAGTTGAATGTCCTTTGGAGTGAGCCTTTGTCTTGTCATTACAGTTCATGTATTGCAGTTAGTGGGCCTTTAAAATCTGTAAACATCTTTTTTTTTTTTTTTTGGCTATCCATGCAGGTTACTCTAGGCAAACCAACTGTGACACATAATCTGCCTATACTTATGTCTGTCTTCTGAACAAACATGAACATACATCTTAAACCTAAACCTTGGGTGCCATATAACAGTATTTAATGAATTTCCAGAATAGCAGATATTAAGGGTTTGGTTTTAATCTCATACCCAGGAACACATTGTCCTAAACAGTTTGTTGAAATATTTATTATTTCTGAAGTAGCCTGTGTTGAAAATCTTGTTTTTAATTATAGAAGGTTATAAGCCTATCAGTCTCACCAAGTGGATAACTTTTTTTCACCTCTATTAGACTCTATGCCACCTCTGGGCCTCAGGAAAGATATAGCTCATTCCACTTCAGAATAGGTCACTTTTCTAAGAAAGAAATTAAATGAAATGGTAGAGTTTTGGAAAAGTAAGGGTGTACTCTTGGATGCAAAACTACTCAAGTGAAAGAGCTTATGGGTGATTTATTATCATGGTCATCGTGGGTAAGCTCTTAACTTGGAGGCAGTTACCTCTCTAGTGGATCATTTCAGTTTTGCTTTATTTCCTGCCATAAGCACCTACTGAGTTGAGTTCTTAGCCGTATACCAAGGTAATTTAGAGATGCTGATGTCATTTAGTTCTTACGATTTGGAGATGACTTTCTGTCAATGGATCATTAAGAAAGCATCTTTCTGGTTTCCAAGGATGAATGAGCTTTGGTGAGAGGTTTCTTATTACCACCATCTCTATTTTACGTAAACTGACGAGCACAACCACCTCTGTGGATATCGAGGGTTGGGCCTGATCTAAAGGTGATGATGGATGGTCACCCACTGTCAGCTGTCCTGTATCTCTAGATGAACAGCCTCACATTCTGAGATCTGGGCCCAACTTCTATGTTAGTATTGAGCCACAGAAGTGTGTTAGGTGCCTCTGCAATTAAAGCACTTTAGGAGAAAATGAGCTTTCTGTGTCTAACCATGACTCTTGGGCCTAACATGGATTTGGGGCCAAAGAGTTCATTGAGCAAACCCTTGGGCTGTGTGTAGGTTCTGTATAGGTTTCCCGAGGCCCCGTTTCTCTGCATCTGCATAGGTCTCCAGACTGGGATGAGTATTTATCCAGAGCACTTTCTTAGAGCCTAGAGACCCTGTAGGCTGGTGTACACTTCGTAGCACCAGGCTTTTCTTAGGATTGCAGACAAGCGTCAATGACAGTGAATGAAGCTCCATCCATATTAATAGCAAGAGGTGGTGGCCATTGAATGTTTATTGTGTGCCAGGAATTTTGATGGTTGTTTCACATGTATTATCTTTTAGTCTTCACATTAAGCTGGTAGAGACTGCTTTTCTCCATTTTGCTTATGAGGAAATTATGTCACTAGTAACAGGCAGTGCCGGAGTTTTCAGATCCAAGCCTAATCTTATTCCCAAGTCCATACCCCTTATTATTTTACATCATGCACTAAGCTGTGTGGCCACTCTGAGCTCCACTTCCCCTTCTTTGGGATCTCATGCATGTATAGTGACTTCTTCAAGGTGTTTTGGGACCATCTCCTAACCCTGTCACTTCACTATCCAGGTAACTCTGTTACTCCTTTCCCCAAGTGAGCTGCATTTTTCCCTATTGGTAAAATGAGGAATAATGATCCCTCCTGTATAATCTGGTGTTGTGAAGAGTAAATGAGATAATGTCTCTCTGCAAGCATATGCTATTTATTGGACATCTTCTTTATGCTAGGCATTGCACTAGAGTCTTCATTTACAGCAGTGACATGGACAGACATGGTCCCTGACCTCATGAATCTTGCAGACCTTTAAACATGTCAAGACACTGAAACAAGTTAAAAAATTAGTTATGTGCTGAGTGTATAAACCATATCTAGATGTTAAACTTTGACTTTAAGCCAGGGCCTGAACAGATTCTAAACTTTTTCAGGGTCCTATTGGTAATACCCAAAGAAAGCTCCTTGCTTTCTTAGGTATCTCCTGGATGCAAAGCTTTTAACCTAGATCCTTTTCCATTGTTCACCATTGAACTGACCTCTATCGCTTCTCTATTTCTCAGCTTATTCTCTGCCCCCCCTAACTTTCACTGTCTTCCTGTGCACCTGTTTCTTAGTTCCTTACCTTTGCCTGCTCTGCTTAATTTTAAATTTATCTTTTCTTGAGATCCTAGCTCAATATTCACTACTTCAAGTCATATCCCTTTTTGATAAATATTTTTTAAAACACCCTAATTTTACATTTATGTTTGTATAGGCAATTGCTTGTCCAACTAGATTGAAAGTTTTTGAGGGTAGCGACCACTTCCATGTCTCTAGTACTTATCCCAAGAATGAGTCTTTTCAAATATTGAATTCATATTTGAACTTCTCTGGAATAGTTTATCCTCTTTTATCTCTAACAATTCGTTCTATCTACATGTACAGTTGGCTTATTAAACTGAACATATCCAAAATTAAACACATCTCCCCAACTCTGCATATCCTCCTTTTTCTAATTCTTAATAAATGTCTCCATTGTCGCCATCCAAAACTTCATCCAGTTAGCCTCATTTCGTTCCTGATACTCACGCGCTCCCATCGGGCACCTTCTGTGTTAGAAGAGCTATTGAAGGAAAAGATTCCCTGGTATCTCTCATTACTTCTACACCATCACTGCCAGTACTCAGTGTAGGCTCTTACTGACTTCCTTGCCTTACTCACATAACTGGCTTCACCTCTTGCCTTGAACTAGTAATCCTTCTGAAACATAGATCTGATCATGTCAGACCTTAAAAGTCTGATAGCTACTGAAGTATTTACTAGTGACCTGATACTGTAGCTGGGATTTATTTTAAAATTATTCACTGGAGGGGGGAGGTTAAGGGGATTAGGAAGACTGACCATGTGCTGATAATTGTCGAAGCTGGGGGTGCGATTGGGAGCGGGCTTATTATACTGTTTACATTTGTATATGCTTGAAAACTTTAATAATAATATTAAAATTAAAAACTTTTTTCCTTTTTTCTTTTTCAGTTACAGTTGACAATATTATATTAGTTTAGGCATACAGCATAGTGGTTAGACATTTATATAATTAATGAAGCGATTCACCCCAATTAGTCTGGGACCCACCTGGCGCTATACATAGTTATTACAGTATTATTGATAATAATATTAAAAACTAAAACACAGCAGACTTTGGCTGCACACTGTATAGACACTTTCTGAACTACTTGGCACAGCATACAGTGCTCTCATACTCTCTCCCCACTGTCACATATGGCCTCTGAGCCCCTTCAACGTCACAGGCTGACTACTCTGAAGCCAACCCTGCCTCAGCATTGATTTCCTGAAGGGCTCAGCTCTACAGGAAATCATGGTCTACCTCATTGGCTTGATTGGGGTCTTCTCTCCTTTTGGCGCTCATATCCCTTGAATGGACTGCTCTCAGAGCTCATCACATTGTTTCTAAGATCACTGAGGATTGTCCAAACCAAGAAGGTCTCCTCTCTCTCACCTCCAGTTTTCAGTTCGACCGATGCTGTATGCCTATTGAGTGTCAGGCACTTAATGAATGCTTGAGATTAAATTAAAGAGTTACTTCTGACTTTGTAATGTGGAGAGAGTTCACCACCCAGTGTTTTGGGCTGACCTTGTTATTGGATCCCATCCCTCCTCACTCCCAAGACCATCCCAGATGCTCCTCAGGGAATGAAGTATATATTAAGATAGACATATGTAAACCATGCTATACAGATGTAAACCAAATACTCATTAGCATGCCAAAATAAAACCCTTTGCCTAACTTTTGTCTCTTTTTTAATAGTGACAGAATTGTCAGACTCTATATCTACACTTAAGAGATCTCACTCCATCCTTCTTGACCAATCCATAAAACTGGGTTGGGAAGTTCTTTTGCCAATCAAGGTTTGTAGGGGAGGACAGCTCCCAGCTAGTCTCTGCCATAAACCTAGTTGTAAGGACTTTAGGCTGGTAAGCAGAAGAAAAATGCTTTCCCCAACCTATATAATGATTTCACTTATTTCTGGTCACTTGATAATTCCACACTCAAGTAGAACTCTGGAGCCCAGAGGTAAAGTAGAAAATGTTTAAAAGATTTGAGAAATGAACTGATTTTTGTGGCCTGGAGAAGCTAAGACCAAGGTATGAGTTAATCACTGTTTCCAAACACATGAAATAATTTCACATAGAAGGTGGTGCCAGCTGTTAGCCATTTGAGTAAAAACAAACAAAAAGACTTAGATTGCAGCTGGAGGGATTTTAGTTAGTTAAAAATTTTTCATTAAGTGGTTCTGGGTGGGAACTGGGTTCCCATCCCAGTAGATTGTTGAGTTAGGTCCAGATTGGAGGGCAGTAGGGTGGATTTGAGGAATTTAAGCATTCTGAAAATTGGGCTTCATGGTTAAAAAAACTAGCAGCTGTGAATGCCCTGTGTGCTCAGAGCTGCAGGATGAGGATTCCCCCCATTCCTCCCACCTTCCCCCAAGTTGAAAGAAATTAACCTCAATTAAAGAAAATAGTGATGGATGACTACAGAGATAAATATGATCTATCGCATAGGAAAAACTACATTAAAAGAACATTAAAGTTGGGACAGAAAGCACTAAGAAGTGAAAAAAATCACAGTTAGGGTTGAAAAGCGATATTGTTCACATTTCTGCTAATATGTAGACTTCACAGGATACATTTAGAAATTATGTGTATGCCCAGTTGTGCTAAGGAGTAAGTTTTTTGACTTGACACACTCAACATAATATATAGTTTCATTGCCCAGTTTTAATTAAGGCATCGTCCATGAACGATTATAGCCCATGGAAAGAAACCTGTTACTTTAACCAGAAGAGTTTTGGTGTTTGTTTGTATATTAAGTTTTGGAGGGGGCCAGGTGGTGATTCTTTGTCTCTGCATTTCATTCAATACCCGAGCACATTTCAGCTTTTCTAAAGTCAAGAATATTTTTGAAAGGCACTAGTTTTGACTAAAATGTTAATAATCATAGTTTTAATAACATTGAGTAATACCATTTTTTTGTTGTTTGTTTTAGAACCAAAATTTAGTTTTTATCCCTTCATTCCAGGACTGGATTTTTGCTGCTCAAGAATGAAATTTTATATGTGTATTTTAGGCAAATTATTGTTGTATTATAAGAGCCATAATCAGAACCAAATCAACCACTTTGTCAATTTACAAAATCACACAGTCCTCCTAGAAAACCTTTAAAGTTCTTTTCTAATGAGATTTAGCTCTGTCCTGTATTTTTGTATATGTATACATGTGTGTTTACCATGTCAGGGAAAAAAATCTCCCAATTGGGTCTTGAATAGCATGGTTTCAATGTAGAATATAACTAGAGTAAATATTTGTGTTTGGTAGAGCTCGAATAGCACAACGGCTAATCTTTAGCTTCTTCATCTTTCTCTGACTCCAAAGAATTACTATCTTTCCCTGAACAGATAACAAAGAAGAATGATATTACCTTCCAAAAATCATAGAGCGTATGCCGTAGTAGGTTTCATGTGCTTCCTGAAGAGTACGGATATCTTTCTCTCCCTCTCTTCCCATTTTTGGGAGAATTTTGAGTTCCTTCTTTGACCATAAGCTTATTTATGGAAGAGGGACAGTTAAAATGAATCTATTTCTGAGATCACTGAGCAATGAAGAACAACCTGAATTTAACAAATTCAAATACCAAACCTTAAAATGTGATTTTTAAAGCAGAAAGAGAATTTGATTTTTATTTAAAAATATATATATGAATATGCAGGTAAAAAATGCCAACTTATGTAATTCTACATTAATAAAATAGCATATGGCTTAAAAATGTTATTAGTAATTTTAAGGAACTATGATCCACAATTATTATGTGAATTTTCTTTTTATTATATTAAAGGTGAGTCTTCTAAGGGACAAATGATACTGCCCTAAGTGAAATGATTGTTATTAGCTAATCGAATTTATAGCATATTCACCTAAGTAATACTAATTTGGGTACACAAGAAGAACAGACTCATGATCCCTTGTCATATCTTTTTAGGTTGAGCTTCTGCCTAAGATGAATGAGTTTATGCTTCCAATTTTTTAAAAGTTTAGGAAGCCAAAAATTCATAGATAGTTGAAGATAAAAATGAAATTGAGGTCACTTTTTTTTTTTTTTCTGGTCATTACCTTGGCACACCACACATAGTTTCTGTTTCTTAGTACAGAAAATAAAATCTGTAAACCTGTTTGGAGTTTTAAATGTAATATAAATGTAATGCATCATTATAAGTATGCAAACATTTTTTAAAACAGGGTATTGTATGGAAGTAATTACTGGCAGTGAGTGAGCAAACACACCCCAAGAATGAGTTGGGGCCAAAAATTTGAAAGTTTCTGAACAAAATTACTTTTGTGTGGGTGGGAAAGAGAGCAAGGTTAACTTTTATGAGGAACCAGTCCCACCTCTTATTTTAATTCTGATCACATACTTGGTAACCCAAATAAATAAGAAAGAGATTTCATGTTAGGATTAGGTTATTTTTTCCCCCTTGGTATAGTCTTCCAGTGGGGAGTGATTAGTTTTTATAGTAGAAGGGCATGGCATACATAAATATGAACATGACCAAATGCATATATAGCTCTGCAGTTTTCAAACTTGGGGCCTTGTAATGGTTAAAGATGTTGTGGCAAGATACTTGAGCATTCTTTAGCTGGGCGTGTTGTGTTCATCTTTAACAGTCTTTCTGGGATATAGAAAGGTTAGATTTTATCATCTGGAAGTAACAGGCTCTACAGTTTTTCTCCTACTCACAACTAGCCTGAAGAAGACCCTGGTGATAGTTGTCTCCTTTCTGTTCTCTTTATCCTGTATGTTTTATTATTCAACAGCTTCACATAAAATGACCCTATCTCAAGGTGATTTTGCATTGTAATATTTGGGGGGGGGGTGTGGATCTTAAAAATGGAAGGGAAGAAAGTTGTTTTATATAAAAATTAATATGTCTACTGACAGAGTCTATGGAGCCTTTTCAACCTTATCGCAATCAAGTTTAAGCAGATCTCTTTCTCATGCCCATGCCACTGTAACCCCCAAGTCTGAGAGCCATTTTGGGTTAGACACAGGTTGTGGTGAGCAGCCATCAAAGCAACACAGGGACTAGCAGCCCCTTAACTGTTATCAGAACACTGTATTGATAAGTGAGGCTTGGTCAAGTTACTTAACCTTTGATTTTCTGTTATGTAGAATGGAAATGATAATATCTGTCTCTGATCTCACAGGGATACAACAATCCATTAAAGTCATTACAGCACTTGAAGTAAGGTATAAGGCACTAGATGCAAAGGCATCTTCATTACTTTTGTTATTACAGTAAGTCATCAATGTCGTCAATTGGGTCTGCGACTTTAAGCAAAAGGACTATAAGAAAACCAATTTTACCATACACTAATTGATATAAACAAGGGTTACCTTTCTAAGGCATCTCATCAACATAACAAAATGACTTTATTCAAGGACTTGCTGCACTGTTATTTATTACAGTGTCATATACAAAGGGGGGCTTTAAAAAATGCTAAACAGTTAAATCTCAGAATGAGGTCTCTGGACCCAGTAGTGGGCAGGGGACATTAAGAGGTCAGGTTACCTATCTCCCCACTCTTGAGGCCACGTTCTGTTTTTCCCTGTCTCTATTAGTGTGAGGAACAGAAAGCAAAACAAAACCAGGAATACAAAACTGGAAAAGAAAATTGAGGCCAGTGGGGAGATGGCTGTGGTCTGCTTCCTATTCTTTTCCTTGGAGCTGCTGTTCCTGGTGAGCTTCCTTAAAGTTTGAACTCTGTTTAAATTTTTATTTACAACTTTCATTTTCTTAACTTTTTTTCAAATACCATTTTTCTAAGAAAGAGAAAAAAGATTGAGGGTAGAGTGGGTAAAGACTTTTGAATGTCTTTGGATGTTTCTCAAAGGCATGTTGCACAAGATAATTATGTTTCTTAGATCTGCCCCCTCTGGCATTTTGTCTCGAATACTTCCTCCATCACACCTCATATAATATTCCAGAAGGAAATGTATTTCCCATATGGCTTTGGATGACACCAACTTGATGATATCCATGAGAAAATAGAAGATCAACCCTCACCTCCCAGAGTGAAGAGTTTGCTTCCTGGAGCACAGGTTCTTTTGATCTCACAGGTATCACTTTTCTAAAATAATCTACCCTGTCCTTTGTTTTAACTTTCCTGCACTTGTTCCTCAAACACAGTACTTTATAGTTAGATGAAGTGCAAGAGAGTTGAGCATCATGGTCTGAAATATAAGATACTTCTGTTCATCATATGTGCTATGGAAGGAAGCCTATGGAAAATATCACAAATACTGGAGAATTAAGTCCTAAAATAAATATGGATTTGTCACAATATTAATTCATTTTTGTTACTTGGTTTTCTAACTTGTCTTCAGTAATTAGAATCCTAAACTTAAAAGTACGTTGGTTTTAGATATGGGTAGAACAATACACTTTTCCAACTCTCCCTGGCCCACAAGTACTAGGGGTCTAACAATGAATTTTCTGGTATTGATTTGAGTGGAAAGTCTTAGGTGAGATCATAGTTTTGTATTTAAAGTATCACTGCTTTAGGGGGTGAAGGCAAGAATATAATTACCTGAAATTGGGATTGTTGTGGAAAATCAGGGACATATGGTTACTATAGGTATAATATTAGTTTTCCGTAATCAAGAGTAAAACAAGTGAAATTATCTCAAGTTAAAAGTAGATACAGTAGTATTCTTTTCCTTTTACTTTATAGACCCACATTGTGAAAATTCTTAAGTGGGGATCAGAGCTAACAAAACTTTTTGTTCAGTTATACCTACTTTTTTTTTTTTTTAAGAGAAGTTTCCACACCTATTATTACCCTCATTTCCCTCTCTGCTCCTCAAATTGCGTGTCAACGATTTTCATTTTCGTGTAGAGACCAGTCAGAATGTAGATGAATTTGCTATGCCACCTACTCTTTTGTGGTTTGAGATACCTCCTGAGGAGTCCACCAATGACTCAAATGGACTGTTTAACTGATTTTTATATATTTGATGAATGGTCAAACTGGGTCATCCTTGAAGATGCTCCAGAACTAGTGGGGCTGTGGAAGTGCATTGTGGCATGAAGATAGTAGCCGTGTCATTACCAGGGATCCTGTAGTATTTTGTATTCCGATAGCTGATAGCCAGGGTTGAGTTTATCATGGGGTGAACTGTTTTTCAACCCTTTTTCCACTACCAGGGCCTAAGGAACCTTTATAGACATTTTGTCCTAATCCTTTTCCTTCCCCCCGCCCCTCTGCCCCCAGTTAAATCCTAAGGAATAAGATTTCATCTGGTAGAGTTGAGCTTTGGAGGACCACAGACTATTATAATATCTAAAATTTTTCTCTTGTTGAGAATGTATGATTTAGAACCAAAACTTTGATGCACAGTTTTTTTCTGGCTTTAGTAGGGTATAAGTGACATATAACATGTATATATAATATATAATAATACATATAATACATGTATATATCAAGAAGTGATTATCACAATAAGGTTAGTTAATACCTTCATCACCCTGCAACCTTTTTTTTTTGTGGAGGATGTACAAATTTTTCAACAACTTGGCTTTTTGTATTCTAGCCAATAGTATATTTTCTGAGACTTAATAGGGAGTACAGCTTTGGTACCCTGGTAATTACTAGTCATGTTGAAGGGAGATTACATTGAACTTGTCTTTTCCACCTTAGTTTTAATATGAAGATGAGCACTTGGAGGTATGCTTAGATAGGTTTTGTTGGAACATTTTGCTGTCCTACTTTTCCCCCATGGAAGTAGCATTACAAAATCTTCTTGTTATAAATGTAATACAACCTCATCGCAAATAAAATTGAGAATATACTTAGCTCATAAGAGTTTCTTTCTCCAAAAATTGAGCTGCTCTATGTTATTTATGTACTTCTAGCTTTAAGTTTGATTATGGGATGCTTTCACAGATTTAAAATTTGTAATGCTAAAACCGAATTATGTATAAGTAGCATGGTTAAGAATGATCTCTTGGTGACTTGATTTTAAGCTGTGTTTCGTGTTCCTTCTTTCTTGATATGTATTGTGAAGGCCATTACCACTGATTCAGGTTGATATTGATAATTCCTTTTCAGTTTGAAACTTTACATTCAATCAAAATAATAATATTTCAGAGTCAAAAAAAAATAGGAAAAATCTGTTTGGTGGTTTTTCTGTCCCTGAAGTCTTAAAAATAACTATACTCTTCCATTAAAGTTCTTTCTAACATCTGTACTGAAGACATACTGCCCCTGAATAGAACAAGCTACAGGTGTGGTCCTTGACTTCTCTTGGGGAGGGAGGGGAAGAATCTTTTCATAACAAAATATAAAATAACATTAAAGGCAACTAAATAAATAAGTCTCAGTTCCAACTGTTAAGATTTTTGCATGAAAATCACATCTTCCTTCTTATCAAATTGTGAAATTACAGCCAGCTATTGCGGTGGTAACCTGTAATCCATTCCTCTACATTGCTTTTTTGGTGTGAACTGAAAACTGTAATCATCAAGTTAAGTCTTATAACCCGCTTTAGCTGCTTTAGTTTCCTGGAGTTTATCACTGGTTAAATCAAAATAAACTCCCTCAGGAATCTGTGTTTATACCAAAATATACACTTTGACCCTGAAATACTTTTCCTATTCAAAGTTACCTGAAAGATTAGTTAAACAGTAATTTTTAAAAAGGTTTATTTAGTTTTTATATCTGTTAGTGTAAGTAAAACCAATAGGTTTTTCCAATATTTTGATCGTGACAAGAAAATTGATTGACATATTGTGCCTTAGCTACATGTTAAATTAGTAGATTTCACATACTGGGCAATTAGAGATACTATTAATTCTCATATGGAAATACTAACCTGAAAAATTTGCATGTTTTTTATGCAAAATAGTGACAAAATATGCCCCCCCCCCAATCTCATCCAGCATTTCAGAACTTGCGAATGTCACCTTACGTAGTAAAAGGGACTTTGCAGGTATGATAAAGGTTAAAGACCGTGAGATGGGGAGATCATTCTGGCTTATCCAGATAGACCTAGTCTAATCACATGAATCTTTCAAAGAACTTTTCCCAGCTGTGGTCAGGGAGAGACATCACTATGGAAAAATGGCCAGAGAGGTATAACACAGCTGGCTTTGAAGACGGAGCCAAGGGATTTCCCTGAGCCAAGGAATGGAGGGAGCCTGTAGAAGCCCCGCTACAGCTTCCTGAAAGGAATGCAACCCTGCTAGCACCTTGATTTTAGCCCATTGAGACCTGTGTTGGATTTCTGACCAACAAACAGTACCATTACAAATTTTAAGTCACAAAGGTAGTAATAATTTATATTTTTTTATACTACAATATAAAACTAATACTCCTTGCTTTGTGTTTGTAATTTGTTGAATAAAATTATTAGTGAAATGTAATGGTGATGAAGGAACCAAAGCTATATGGTGATGTGTAGAATACTTAGTAATTTATAAGACTTCCTCATGTATGGATTGGTACAATTCATTTTGCTCTTAACAGAACGATTTCACTTGGGCTTCACAACTTATTTTTTCCTTCCTAGTGCTACCATTGTACCAGGAACACACAGAGTAGGCATTCAGTGATTGCTGAAAAAAAATGAGTAAAGTTACAGGTCAAATTTTGCATTAGTTGTTGTTAATAATAGAATTGGGAGGAAGGGGCTGGAAGAAAACTAGGAACATAACTGCTTGCGTCAGGTCTGAAGAAGTGTCTCCACGCTTTTAATAAATGTAGCTTACATTTCTGTCGATGTCATGTTTAGCAGTTGTCAGTGAACTGCTCAGAGGCTATTGGACTCAAACCCAGGGCATAACTGAGTTCCTTTCTGTCTTGATATGCTGTGCACAAGTAGTAGCCAAAAAGCAGTGGTGATGGGAAGTCTTAAACTTTCAGATAATGGATTCCTGTTTAGTTAGCTGCAAAATGACAAGCTTTAAGATATTATATCATACAGCAAGAGATGTAAGATCATCATAAAAATACATAATAAAACAGGTAAACCTACGTACTTTCGAATCAAATCACTTTTAAGTTGCTTTTCTCACTGGCTAAGTAAGTTGAGACATTCAATCAGAAGTATACTGAATCTGTGCTAAGCACTAGGGATATAGGTGCAAAGAGCTCTGTCATTATAGTGTTTATTAATTGAGAAGGCAGAAATTGAATAATTTCAAGAAATTAGTATAAGTGCTAAGAAGTATGGAGTAATGTAGGAGTGGATAATAACCTATTCTAGTCCAGATAAAGAAACAGTCCCTAAAAACATCTCTGAAGGTTCAGAAAAGAAAGGGAAAGGGCTCTAACGCAATCAGTGAATGGCTGGAGAACAGAGAAAATCTGGGATCATCATGAGAGTATCAAAAGATAAAGCTGGTTATGTTGGCAGAGGTCGAACCTTGTAGAGTCCTCTTAAAGGATTTTCAGCTATAATTTGGAGAATGACTTGGGTGGGAGAAAAAGTGAATACAAGTGAAGCCGAGGTCAGAGGTTATTTCAATTATAAAAAGATGATGGTCTGTACTAAGGTGAAAGCTACAGGTCTGGAGAGTGGATGGATCCATAGATAATTTAGGGCGTAAATTAGAAGCTATTTGGAGGTTATGCACATACTTTATCAGAGGGGCGGGGAGGGTTTGTTGGATATAAAATACTGCCAGCAAAAGACATCTTATTCCAAATAGAAGACATGAAAGAACACAAAGTATTATTGAATAGGTATTAATGTATTTATGTGCATGTAAGATAACATAAAGGTGACTACAAAGTTAGGACAAGATCTCAGTTTATCAAAGCAGAAGAAAATACATTAAAGTCTCATCTTCTTGAGAGACAAAGGGCTGCTCCTTGTGACAGTCTTCTATACATTTCATGAGACACTTGAACTAATCCTGAAGGTTTGTTTTTACATATTCAGGTGATTTGGAGATACCTCTACGCAGTGAAAACTGGAGAGTGTGATTAATCCCTAGAGAGCTTTATCTCTGTTCTAGGCATTAGACTAAGGATTGAGATTCACTGTGGTTCAAAGGGAACATTCTTAAGAAAAGGGGGGAAGGACAAAATGGTCTTTTTGGCCTTCATAGTGGAGGAAATTATTTTCCAAATACTCAGTGGCCAGTGGTGCCAGTTATTGAGGAAGGCAGTTCTGGAGGAGGAGCACATTTGAGGGGTCACAGATTGTCACTTGTGGTGATGTCTGGTTTGAAGTTCCTATTAGACATTTCCTTGGAGATGACAGGTAGATAGTTGAATGCATTTCTAGTGTAGAAGGGCAATCTGAAAATAGGAATTTGGTGGCCATCAATGGTCAGTTGGTAACTCAAGCCTGGGAGTGGATTGGGGTGCATAGAGAGATGGAAGGTGGAGTGAGGAAAGAAAAGAGGAAGTCATGTCTTTGGTTGTATAGTCACAGACATGAGTAGATCATCTCGAATGGTTAGTATTGAAGACATAGCAGTGGTCGACATTGTCATTTTTGTTCCTTTTCCTAGATAATGTAGCTGAAAACTTAGGTCACACACTCTTGTAAGCTAGACTACTGCGTTTTGTATATTGTACATTTTTTCAGTCTCCCAGGGCTCCTCCTGACTCCTTCCTGTACCAATACATGTTCTTTACCCTAGACTAGTGTGTCCTCTCATGGTATCTTGGTCTCTCTCTCATTTTGAACTTTTGTTTATTTTGAAATATTTTCAGTTGTTTCCATATGTATTTTTTAGATGTTTATTACCCTTTGTAGAGTTAGGTATCCTTGTCCTGGTTTATTTGCTCTGGAATATGCCAGGTTTTCAGACCATAGCATAGATGTTCTGCCTTCTCATTTTGGGCATGATGCAGAAAATGACTGTGTGGACAGATGGAAGCAGAGGTTAGGGGAGAAATATTTTGTTGGGAAGAAATAAATCATATGACTATGGGGCCCAAGTACTTTCAGAGTATATGGATTTAATAACAATCTTAGTGAAGCAGTTACTACATATTGAAAAAGAGATGGCTTTTTGTACCTATAATTGAAGGAAAATTTGAAAATGAAATACAGGGGGAAAATACCCTCCTATTTATATTTGCCAAAATATTTTGATCTGAAATAGAGACCATCTTTGCTGTTTGTTTTATTGGTCAGCTCAGTTTGTAAGTTGGTTGAGTTGGGGGCAACTATCCTTAATCATAGATTGGTAAATCCTGCACTTGTTGGAAAAGGTTCCTTATTCAGAAGCACTTTTGCTACCTGAGTATCGGCAAATAGAAAAATAAGTAGAGATGGCATTCAGGGACATCTTTTTGTTTTATGGAGAGGTAGTGACTGGGGACTGAAAAACACAAGCGAGAGTGGGCAGCGATGACTTGAACAAAGATGTTATCGCCTGGCAGTGTGAAATATTCGGTAGACTAACCATTTCAATGGGTTTATCTTAGACAGTTTTTCTGCTGTGAGAGTGTTGGTTGATAATTTACCCTTCCCAAGAGACAAAAGAAGCAGTCACACTCTGTAAGCTGGCACTTTGGAGCTTGTCTCTTTGCTGGAGCTCATCTTGGTTGGAGCAGTGTGCCTCATGGTTGTGACACCAGTACCAAGTGTCTGCACTTCGACAAATGGAGGCTTGGGAGAGCTAAATAAGGCAGGGATGTTTGGAGTGATTCACTTGAAGTGATATCTAAAGTCATGGACTGCAGTAACTCTCCATCTGTTCCACACCAAAAAGAATACAACTGTGTATATTTTTTAAAAGTTTATTTTGAAATAGGGTGGAGTTCTATATGGAGGAGAGGGTGGTAGTAGGAAAATAGATTATTTTTAAAGGAATATTTATGAAGCTTTAGAGAAGGGGGATAACTGAGCTTGCTGATTGATACTTGGGATATGTTTTTATTGTCTAGCAAAATATTGGATGCAGCTGTACATGTAAGGCTTACCCTTTGGCAGTATGAATGTTAATGTCAAAACCTGGGTCCATTACCCCTTGCCATACAATTTGTTTTGATGCAATAGTGAACACAACTCCACTGCAGATTTAAATACTATTTATGTGAATTTTATTTCCCTGTTTAGTCATTGAATCATACTGTAGTGTTGGCATGGTAAGTTTTATAATTTGTTTTCCTGTGTGAAGAGTGCTTTTCTTCTACCGAATGTTCACTTCTGCATACTTTTTTTAGTAAGGCATTATGTCATTACAAAGATTTACAGTTATTTAATAATGATTTATTGTAGTAATTTATTCTGCCAGCTGTGGCACATTTTCAGTGGAATTTGTAAATCAAGTTTATACAGAAATTTACCAGGACATGCATTTCAGGATTTAATAAAACATACTGTAAAATCTTTTTGAAGTGGGTGGTTTTATGCTCACACATTTGGGATTAAACTTTACCTTAACAACCTTTGTTAATGTTCAACTCTGCTGTGTCCATCCCACCATTGAAAGAGGGGAGTCTGTGAGACCTGTTAACATAAAATACACAGTTTCAAGTTATCCACATTACTTCCAGACCATTAGTGTCATGTTATATTTGACCTGGAATGTTCAAAGGATATTAAGGGACAAGGAAACGTCCAGACATTACACTTTGTACAGTGCCATACATTTTAATCACTATTAAAATGTGCATATAGAATCATAACAGAGTAGACCTAGTAAGTTATGTTCATCTTGAAGCCTTCACAGTGTCAGGTTTTCACCCGCTTTTCCAGAACTCACTGGCCACTAACCATGTGGAAGACATTTAGCTTTAGAGGAGCTGCCAGCTCTGGCTCCTCCCGCAGTTTCTTTGTTATGGTACAAATACAGCAAGTTACTATATTTTCTTTTTTTCCCTTTTTTAGAAAAGATTGTTGAGGTTTTGTTTGTTTACTTGATAGTATGTATTTGTTTAGAAAAGGAAAAAGTCTAGAAAAGAAGGAAAGTGCATAGATTCCTTTATAACTTGTAATTTTTTTAATTTGGCAATTTGAGAAGCTGTCTTTGAAATGCATCATTGCCAAGTAATTTGTAAAAATGACTTGTTCTCTAAGATTGCATGAGAATTTTAGTTCTAAGATGAAACTCCTAATTCACAGCTTCAGTCAGCTGGTTATTTTGTCTACAGCAGCATGAACATCTCATTTGACTTACTACTGCCCTCCCAAACACATTGACTTCATTGATCAGTTGTTTTAATATTGTGAAGACATAGTCTTAATGTGCCTTGAAGTTGAAGATTCAGGTGATACTTAATTGTATTTAAAGCAGTAGACTTGGCACTGTCTCAGATAGAAGTGTAAGCGTTTGAAAGTACTGCAGCCTCTGATTTTTCTTAGTAGTTTGTATTTGCTTATCATGTTTAGGCACTAAACAGAATGTAACAAAGCAAAAAAGCCAAAAGAGCTTGCCATCTGAAGTGTAATTTCTCCCCATTTAACATTTCTTTTTTCTTTTTTTCGGCTGCAAAATGCAAAAGAGTGAACAATTTGTCATCTGATCTCTTATTTCTTTAAAGATATGATTTTTAAAAAGTTCTTAGAATTTTGTCTTCAGATAGGAATTCAAGTCACAGTACATTAAAAACTGGATCTTTTAATGATCTCATAATGAAAATAACTTTAAAAATAAACTCATTAAAATATACATAATATTCTGCTTTGGAGTTAATCTTTGTTGTTAGAATTGCTAGAAAAATTGTTAAAACAATATGATTACGTGTGTGCTATCAACATGACTACATAGTATCTGATATATTTTTTTTTTATTTTGAGAAAAATTAAAGTGCAAGGGAAACAGATTTCTTGAACGGGAACAGAGATGGACTTTTCTTAGATTTCATTGCTGATGATCTTTGAGATGTGGTGCCAAGTTTTCCTTGAAGGCGTTTAGCACATGTGTGGTGAAGAGATCATGGAGAAAGACTGAGGTCTTTATTTTACTTTTTTTCATCCAGAACTCCATTGCTCACAATGTACTTAGGTATCTTTACCATTTAAGTATAAGAGTGAAGAATATTTCATAAGTAAGTTCACATTTCTGGATTTAATTTTGACCTTAGTTTTCAATTTTTTCTTTAGGGCTTACCTGGAAATCTTTTTAAATGACACCAAACTGGAACTTGAAAAAAAGTCATAGTTCAGGAATGACAAATATGTTTCATGTTGTGGGTGAATTTTGACTGGTGGTGAATGCTCTGAGAGGCTGAGGTGAGTCAGGAAGAAAAAAAGAGCCCTGTGCCCAGTTAACAATGCCTGTCATAGCTGCTGAGGGGAATGTCAATGGAATTGACCTTAATTTCTCCCCCTAACATAGAAACTCCTATAAGTTACTATAATCCTTCATTTATTCATTATGTGTTCATACATTCAACCAATTTTCTTAAACACTCCTGAATACAAGGCAGCCTGCCAAACATGGCAAGAATATAGAAGTGGAGCAGACATGAATTTGCTTTCAAGCTTTCGTGGGTGGGAGGCTTAACTGTTCATTAACAAAAATGTGAAATACGGTAGGGCAGCAGTTTTAGAGAGACTGTTATAGTCCAATTCAGAGATACTGAGTTCTAAGCAAGTTCTAATCAAGGAGGCAGAAATCAGGCTTATAGCAGAGTTTGTTTGAGATAACATATTTGCTGGTTGGGTATGCCAGGCATTTGGAGGGAGGCCCATTCCCATCTGACATGGACAGATGATTGCCTTGTCAAATGTATAGCCTATGTATAACGTTTCTGCAAGTAAGTGCTATAAGAAAAATGATATGACCAGCCTAGACTGAGTAGTGAAGCTATACACTGTTGGATGAGATGCCATTCAGGGGTACAATGTAGAGAACTGAGGGCAGAGCATAATTTCAGTGTTGAGATATTTACTAACTTCAGAGAATATATTTTTAGATAGAAATATTTTAATTCTGTTATAGCAATATATATGTTGATATACTATATATATAAAACATCAAATCTAATGAGTACAGTTAAGTGTTAGTTTTAGGATGTCACTGTTTTTTCCTAATTGGAATTCTACAAATTATCTTTGACACCTTTTTCCACTGAGAGCTAAAATTCATTTAAGCATCATTTCTTATAGATGCTTTTAAAAAGCGAAACATAACTGTAAATTATTTCATTGTTTCTCACTATCACCTAGTTTAGGTTCTCATGTTCTGCGGTGGACTCTTCATTTTCTATTAGTATTTAAGTGTCAACTGTTTAGGTGCTTGTGGTATGGACAAACACAAAACCAGCACTTTCTTGCTCTTAGAGCTTATGTTTAGGGGAGTGTTTGAATACAACACAGATTCCCTAATTGAATACTTCTGCCTCAGCTCTTTTGCTTTTCTGATACATTTTGCCCACTGTTCCTAAAACAAAACACAACTTCCATTATTTAACTTTTCTGTTCAGAAACTTAAAATCTAAATTTGAAGGTCTCCACAGTTTGCCTGTTTATTCTCTTTCCAATACCATCTTTTACTAACATCTTTCATCTACCGAAAGAATAGTACTTTCTTACTATTATGCGTACGTCCCTAACCATTTGGCATGTTCTCTTTGTTTTTTGACATTATTCTTACCTCTAAGAAACTCAGCCTATATTCCTCTTTTGACTAAATTATATTCCTGGAAGTACTGTAGCTAATGACACAAGCATTGACTTCCAGCACTTGTGAAGAGAGTGCAGCTATTTATACCTTTTATTTAACTAGGGTGCTTATGTATAATCTCTCCAATGACACTGTAAGTCAAGTGAAAGTATAGGACCTTGTCTTAAATATCAACATCTTACAAATAAGAGCACAGTTGAGAACCAGGAAAGATAGTGCTTGTGAGCATCTGAAGAGACGCTACAAAGCATCTAAGCTTAGATATTGAACTACTGAGAGAGGCATTCCTCCTATATTTTTCTTAAAACTGAAAACTCTAAAACTCTATTTTTTTTTGTTTATTGCTATTATGTAAACATTATAAGTGAGAAAAGAGTATTGAAGCTTATACAGAGGAAACAGGTTTCCCATCTCTCCTCAGAAGTAACTTCTGTTTACAAGATTCTTAAAGGTATTTCCAGACATAGCTTAGTCCAAATATAGAAGTATTCATTAACCCCCTTACAAATTTTTTCTTTTCTTTTTTGGTCATGAGTGGGAGTACGCTATACTGACTGTCCTGTACCCTGCCTCTTACTCATGATTTATTTGGAGATGTGTCTTATCAATACAGCTTTTATTTATAACAGTGCTTAAAATTCCTTAGGATAGGCTCGTAGGAAAACAGAACAGCAAATTCTAGAAGTGGGATGAAGGCAGATATTAGAAATACAAAAAGCAGTTACAACTAACTACAAAAGTATAAAGTGGTGGATTTTAAAAAATGTAAAAATAGATTATTCCCAGAGATTCTTTTTTTTCCTCCAGGAGCAATTGGAGTACCCCCTACTCCAGCCCTTAAAGTCCTAAAGGTATTACTACATGTTAACTTGATGTTCAAAATTTTAAAAATTTAATTATCAAGAAAGACTTCCTGTTTAAAACATAGAATGAATATTCAGCATCTTTTAACAAAATTCTTGTCTAAAATAGTAGAAACCTGGAGAGGCAATGCAGGATATTAGGATGAACACATATTTTGAAATCAGACCAACTTGGTCTTGAAATCCTCACTTTAACACTTAATATAAGACCTTAGCCAGTGACTTAAGTTTCTTAGCTTCAATTTCCTTATGGGTAAAATGAGAATAATAATACCCATCTCATAGGACCTGTGAAGAACAAATGAAAAAGTATTTTATGCTTTCCACAGTACCTGGCACACTACAGGTGCTCAGTAAACATAATACACCCCCAGAATGATTAATTTCCTAAGAGCTCTGGATGCTGAGATCTTACTGTATCCTTTATAAAACTTATAATGCCTTCTATATACTAGGTACTCCAAACTTATGCACAAATTTATTTTGTTCTGTAACTCTTAAATGTCTGGTTTGGTTTTCTACATACTCTTCAACAAAATTTTCAAGTCTCTAGAAGTACAAAGGCACATACATGACCACATGTACCATGTGAAGCTGCCGAACTCAGTCAAGTATCAGAATCACAACTAGTGATGTGCTTTTGACAACTGGTTCATGGGGTAGGGGAGCTCTGATTTGTAGCATTGCCTGATTCCTGTGGTGTAAATATTTCAACCCCAGCTGATTTCTAGTTACCAATGTTACCTGGCTCGTAAACGAACTGAAGGCTTAAGAGTTCTTATAAGTCAGGGGAGTGGTTCTCATATACTGGATTTTCAGTCTTCTGGACCTCTGCATCAAACTGATATAAAAGCAGTTTGGGAAACTTGGATCTTAAAAAACATTCAAGGATCTGCCACCAGCTCATTTTTTTTTAACTTTGCCTCAGTTTCCAAGTTTTCTCATTGGTATAGTAAAGCAATGGGAATAGATCAATTTGCTAAATAAATCTTTTCATTATGAACTTAAAATTCTGCATGGGTGTCTCAGGCTGCGGAGGCCAAGGGGCCCAGGCTTTGTACTTCTCATCCTGTAAGTTCAGTATGAATTTCTTTTAAAAACAAAGTCTCCACTAGTTAAAAACAAATACGTTTGAGAACCACCATTACTGAAATAGCTGTTCCAAAGCTTGTGTCTGTAATTGCAGCACAGGCCCTGATATAGTGACAGGTAATGGGTTTACTCACTGTTTACATATCTATTACTAACAATATAGGGTTTAGGAAAATGCAAAAGAAAACATAATGCATTTCAGGGTTATTTTTGTCAGAGGTAGACATAATAGAAACCATTTTTGGTACTTCACATTTTATTTAAATAAGACTTTTCACTTATATGTGAATGAATTCTCCATATATACCAGGTTAATGAGGAGTGACTTATAGCCATGGGGTACAAACTCGAATGGCTATAGTGGCCAGGCAAGTAATGGAATTGAGGAAAACAAGTGGGATCTAATATAAAGGGGAATAAGGAAGACTGTGCCCATCTGAGAGTGCATGCTAAAAAAAGTAGCTTCTGTTCCACTGTAGCGGATTGTCGTCATGCAGAGACAGATTTCTGTTGTCATATCTTTAGTTCTCTGACACTCCACCCTTTGCCTTTCCCCACCCTTTCCCCAGCAGCTGGAAATCCATAGTTTAATTTAGAATTTCTTGATATTTTTTTTTTTACATGTTGGTCATGAGTTAAACACACATGTACACTCATACACACTCACTTATGGAACCAACCAAAACAAATTTGACCTGTGGGCTTCCAGTTTGCAATATCTTTTTGCACACATATACATATGTAGCAACTAATATTTATTGAGTGCCCCTGTGCTAGGCAATCAGCTAAACCTTTTGTATTAATCAAAATATTTAATCTTCATAACAATTTGGTGAACTAGTATTATTTCCTTTCAATAGACAAGGAATTTTGACACTTGGAGAGGCTAAGTAACTTGCTGAGGTCACATAATTAGTAAAAGTTTCCCCCAGGTATTCAAACCCAAATAATTGACTGCCGAACTTTGGGGCTTAACCACTGGGTGAAACTGACTCTCTCTTACATGTTGGTATAAGCACACACACAAAGCACACGTAACTAAACATAAAGGATAGGTTGAGATTATTGTCTATTAATATTAGCTCATTTGTGTACAATGTTTCCGTTTCTGTGTATATGTGCTTGATGTGATAAAGCACTGGAATACTATCTACTTTCACACTTTATAAGACTTTGCTAATAAAGCTTAGTAAGGCTGATGTAAAAATTTCATAGGGCTTTTTTATTTCTCTTTGTCACAAACTAGGCATCCTGAGCTACGGGGCCAAAATTGTCTCTGTTTAAGGGCAAAAGTTCCCTCTCTTCTCGTTGCCATATTTAAACCCCACCCATGGAAATGCTCCAAGTCCTGAGTGATGATCACTTCCTCTGGGCAAGGGTATGAAGAATAAAAGTAAATCTAGCAGGAGGAGTGAATCCCAAAAGACAGAGATAAGTACTTGAGGTCAGAGACTGCATCTTTTATAGTTTGTCTACATACCAAACTCATTAATATGAATAATCATCTTAGCTGTAGTTTGTAGTAGCAAAAGTAATACAAGAAACTAGTCTTGTCTTAAATGTGTTTTTCATCAACACTCATTTCTAGGATTCAGAGACATTTCTTTCAGAAAGTGATGTGAACTCACATATCTCCCATGTTTCTCCTTTATTTCCACTTTTTCCTATGCACATAAAATATTTTTCAATCTTAAAAACTCTAGTGAATAGAGCTAAAACTGTATGACTCTAGGAAGGAAAACAAAAACAGTGTGCAAAAATCTATATATTTATCCATTTAGGTTTTTCCCCTGGGAGATTTTGGAACACCATTAGACAACCTCTTTATGGTTTATTCACTTGGTGTGGAATGGGAGAGAAAAAAAGAGCCAGTCCCTCTGACAGTATTCTTCTCAATACTGTACCATCATGTGAATGGAAAGAACCCGAAACCTTCATTTTCAGAACTGTATCTCAGCCCCTGGCTCCTGGAGAAAACCAGTGTGGTTCAGATGTGGGATAGGAAGAGTGGTTTGCGTTGGCATTGGCCTTGCGGGTGCTTTGGGGCTGGAGCACACTCAGCTGTGGGTTACAGATGCTTGTTCTCCAGTATTAATGTGGCCAACATGTGAAACCATGGCACCCACAATGCTATACAAAGGTCCACGTCTCTGATAGTTTAGGAAATAACTCACAGCTGAAGAAATTCCTCCTCAAAGGTCTAGAATATATTCTTGAACGGTAGGTTCCCCCGCTCATGACCCCAAAGGGGTAGAACCAGTAAAGAGATGTCTGATGATGTTGAACTGTGCACCAGCGACTCATCATAGGGTGCCTACGGACTTGGGAACTTTAACTGAAAATAGGAAAAAAAAAAAAACTACTCTAAACCTTATATCCATAAATGCCCAAATACATGCTGTACATGTTGCGGAAAGCTTGTACGCTCATGTGGTTGTATAGTTTCTTTGGAAATGTCAAGTACAAACCATTACCGGTGGTTGTCTTCTGGCCTGATTCAGGGTGTATTCAAAATGTTTCCACCAATTTTTATTTCCCTGACCTGTCTCCAAGGTTGGTAGGACCAGAGAAATTTGTATAGAAGAGAAATGAGCATGAGATTGGGCGGCACTTTATAAATGCAATAACCAAGACTCTTTTTCAGGACACAGAAATTTTTGTGCCTTCTCACACTTAAGGCCTGTGCTTCCTTTTAATAGTACACTTGAGAGAGCTGGGATATTTCCATCCCCCATTCAGTTAGTGCTCCAGTTTTCTCATTCAGGTACAATTTCCAGTGAAATAGTAGCTTATAAGTATTCAGAAGTTAGTTTATTGACTCTTATTGCACTTCTGAGCACCTAATAAATAATTTATTAGTCTGATGGATATGTGGCTACCTAACTATGGGGCATGAAATATGCACTGTTTTTCTAATACACTGTAGGGAGACCTGTTTATAAAGTATTTAGTATTGGTTTTATAATGCACCGTTGACAACAGGAGACCACGAAGCTCAAAGATCAATCTCATTTTGGCCCACAGTATTAATGCTGTTTTATAAAGCTCTATGACAGGTCACTTAGACAGTGGTCCTCACAGAAAGGACTCAGTTAGGAAGGCAGGCTGTAGTGGCTGCCAGCGCAGCGGATGAATGTCTTTGTCCAAGTCCCTGAGGTGACTGGCGGTTGCTGATGTTGGCCAGGTGATGGAACTCATCATTTCCCTGTTCTCCAGAGGGATTCTGGACTAGAGTGCCCAGTTCTGCTAATGCAGCCTTCACTAATTGTACAGAGAGTTGGTGTGACTTTGGACCACAGTTACAATTCTGGAGACACGACTCAGGAAGTAAGGAGCGGAAGTTAGCTCTCTCTCCTCAGCTTCCTGTCATGTGTGTTAATGAAGTGACATTCTTCCACATCTCCCATTCTTTCATTCAAATTACCTATGTGACATAGCATAAAGTGTTTTGATTTTTGTTTGCTTTGGGGAATTTCATTAGCTAGGAATAAATTTATAGACATTTAAAAAACTACATAGTGAGCACTTAGAATTGGGCGACATCTAAATAAAGGTTACATAATTTCATTCAAAAATCAATCCTCAGTGTTCCAATTTGTTTATAAGAACTATATTCTATAGGAATGCATTAGAAAGGCAGTGATTTACAAGGTGCTATTGCCTATTAAGTTATGTGTTTTGGAGCAAGGCTTTTTTCAATTTTCCATTAAGGACTTCTTGCTGTTCTAAGTATTCCACTTCCCAAAGTAGGAAATCTGAGCCATACTTTCTTTAACCTAGTCTGTTTGCTCGTAATTTCTCATGATTTTTTAGGTACCAAGGCTGAGTTCTTTTTGCTATTTGTCATGTCTTATTCATTTCTCCTTATTCGGAGTTTCGTTTTACCATCTTCAATTGTACCAAACCCTTTCTACGATCTAGTAGTAGCCCTTGATTTCATCCTCTTTGTCCCTCTTAGCAAGTTATCTCATCTTTTCTGAGCTGATCATATCTTTTGTGCAGCTATCATTTCTTGAGCATTTGCTATGTGTTAAGTGAGCACTCGGTTAGGCCCTGGATTACCAAAGGTGGATAAAATTCTGTTCCTTTCAACAAGTGCACAAGTTTATTGGGAAAAATGGGTAGTAAAGTGGCTTTTTGCCATGACACTGAATATGTGTATTTTTTAACCACAGAACTTTTTTATATCTCTTACCTTGGGTTTCTGAGAAAAAAATTTTTTCTTCTCCCTTCAGGGGTACCTTTTTCATTTGTGGTCTTGATCACATTCTCCCTTAGGACCTTTTATATCATTTTCCCTCTGGCTTAGATTTTTAATATCCTTTTCTTTTCTAACTTCATCCCCTTTGCCTATAGATAGACTTTTTTTTTTTTTGCCCCCTGTAGTGAGAAACAAACTATCAACATACACACAACTTCTCCCACGCTCGCTTTGCAAAATTGCTCCAAAGACGACTCCTTGTCTTTATAATTTGCTTACTTAACTTCTTTAGAATCTGGATTCTATAACTTCTATACCTATCAGTCCGCTAAGATATTTCTCTTAGGACACAAGTATATAATTATGAAATATTTCAGCCAGAAATATACATGAGGAGTAGAATAATGAACACCCATTTACCCATGCATAAGTACTTCTGAAGCACCGGATTACCATCCTAATTATATTGCTGCCACTGCCATTTCCTCTATCCAGTACCCACCCTCATTCAAGCACTATTCTGATTTGGGTATTTATCATTTCCATTCATTTTGTTTGCTCTTACTATATTTACTACTACCTACTACTATAAGTGGCTTTATTACAATCTAAATGTAGCATTGTTTTTTAGAACAGTTAAAACTCTAACCACCCTACCTCTGTAAACTCTTGACTTTTCTTCTCATGCCAAACATCGGACAATTACGATGCTCCTGTTAATACTATTCCTTCTGTCTTCTCCCTTAGTAACTATATGGAGATCCGTCAAGATGCTAACCTAAGCCACTGTCTTTTTACCTCCTCTGTCACTTCTCTGCAAATGGCTCCCAGATCTGATAACTCCATTGTCAGTCTGCTTTCTGAACATTTTTAGTTGCCTAGTCACTGGCATGATCTGCTGTTTCCCCAGACTGAGCTCTTTATATATTCCCGCAAACTAGTTCATACCGTTTCTGTTGATAGTGCTACCATTTTCCCATGCTCAGAATATCAGAGCTTTAGTGTCATCTTTGACTGTTCTCATTTCTCACCCATATCTTATCAGTCATTCTTTCCCCCTGGGTTTTATCTCTGCTTAGTATCTTGCTCTTTTTTTTCAGCCCTATTGCTTGTAGCCATTTCCCCCCCAGATTATTATTGGTGTCTTTGCTTCTGTCTTTTCCCACTTCAGTCTGTCTGTCTGTCTGTCATGCTGTTGCCAGATAACTCTTCTTAGAGCACAGTAATGATCATCCCATGTTGCTCGTGAGACACTTTCAGCATTTTTGACTGTTGGTGGATAATAGGATAAATGGCAACTTTTTATAGTGGAGCACAGAACCATTCCTTTTATAATAGTTCCTATCGACCAGTCCATCCCTTTCGTTCATCATTGCTCTATACACATCCTACCTTATGTTCTAATCAAATAGGATCACTTCTCTAGAAATATTATCAGTTCTTCAGTTATAGTGCAAATGATGCTTCTGCTAAGAAAATTTCTCCTACCACACCGATTGGAAAGAATTTCCTTTTCTAAGTTGTATAGAATTCTGTGGCTGTGGCTTTCATTACATTCTGTTTCATTAAGGTTGTTTTTATATATAGCTTATCTCCTGTAATAGATTAGTAAACTTGTGAGCAGGGACTATGTCTTAAGTTTCCTGTTCCCCCACCTTCTTGAACCTGGCAAGTGGGACTTTGATCAGTATCTCCTAAGAGTGGCTAAAAAAAAATGTTTAATTTAAAATCTCTCTTTTTATAATAAATGGAAGAAAAGGGAGCTAGAAAACGAGCTGGTCAGGAAAAAAGTGTAACCCTTGTGAATTAGCAAGTTATTCAGTTGTTCCCACTTTGTTACTTCCATTCTCTCCAGGCTTTGTTTATTTGATGGTTGGCTACCTTCAGCCTTAGACATTTAATTCTTAAAAAGGGTTTGGATGGGGGTTTGGGTGGTCAGAAGAGTATGTTATATTTGTGATTTTTTTTTTTTTTAAATCTATCTTGGTATACTCAGTGCCTTTAAGTAATAGTCTATAATTTCCTCCCCAGTCTCTTAGTAGGCTTACTCAGTGCCTACCCCAAATTACCCACCCCCAAACAGCCATAATTATAAATCAGAGGACAGGCTCAATGAGAGACTGGTGAGCATGTCTCAGGACCCTTTGTTGTGCAGTTGATAATTCTCAAGTTGAGGTATGTTTTTCTTTTCCATTTGGATGTACTTACGCCCTTGCACTGTTAGTTAAGTAAGGTATCTCTCCCCTAATTATTTTCTTCCACCCTTTTACTACTTTTACATTAATCCTCATTCTGTGACACTCAGATATTTGCTTGAGTCCTGATACTTCTTACCTTCGAAGAAACCATTGCCAGCAGTATACTCATTGACAGTTATTTGAACGATTTTTGACAATGATAAAGTATCTGCCTTCTTCCATCCCTTCCCTCTTCTCTCCCACCCTGTTATTTATTTTTTCCTTTTTCTTTTCTTTCTTAAAAATAGTTCTAATTTACTGTTATCGCTGTTTTTAGTAGTAGTGCCATAACAATAGCAGTTGTAAGCCTTTAGAACTAAAGTGTAACAGGCATACAGAAAAGTGCACCCAAATCATAAGTGTATACAGCTTGATGAGTTTTTATAGTGACCATATGCAGAACCACCAAGTAGATGGAGATACAGAACGTTACCTCTCGAAGCCATTCCCCACCGAAAGTCATCACCATTCAGACCTAAGACACCTGTTAATTCTTTTTATTTTTAACCTGCTATTAATTTCTGGCATCTTCTGGGCTTCTTAATTTTGAAAATACTCTCCATTTAAATTTACTTTGTTTCAACATTTTTTTTTCCATTTAAATATGTATATATATAAAATAGTATGTGATTTTCCAAACATTCTGAAACTTGAAGTGTACTGGTATTTCACTTATTAAATTTGTTTTTTTAGGGTTTTAAGAGTCACATTAATGGGGTGCCATCAATAGAGCTGCCTTTTTCTGTGATAACCCTAAAAGCAGTGTTGGATTTCCTGGGTGTCTGTGAATCTCACTCTTCATTCCTGACAGTAATTTAAACTATTATTATGTCATTTTCACTGCGGTTGTAAACTTCTCGGTCCACAGACTTTAGAAGGAAATAAATAAAGAAATTAATACTATCTTTACAATCCTTGCAGTTCCTTGTGGTCATACAAAAGTAATTCCCCATTTATTCTCCCAGCCTGTTTTTTGTTTTTGTTTTTGTTTTTGTTTTTATACTCATTTAAGGAAAGAAACACATCACTGGTTTTTTTCCTCTAGAAGATTTTCTCATAAAACACTGACTTTAGGTTTTGGTAGGAAGAAGCCATTGTCATTGGTTGTACCTGAGAGAAGATGAATAAAATCACTTTTTTGATTTTAAACCAAAACAGGGTAGGTAAAATGTTTGATCTTTTGGAGGTTCAAGACTCATGCTGACATCAGATGCTTTTGCATCTGCAAATAGCTTGATTCTAAGGATTCGTAATTTCCTTAACAGTGTATAAACTACCTCATCTACCACACCCTACTCAAATCTTTTTATTTATTTGTTGTTTATTTTTCATATTGTATCAAGGAATTATGGCGTTTAGATAAATCCTTGATATGTTTCTCTGAAACTGAGCCCCTGTTTAGGATGTCAGCAGATGCTGTATCACATTGATTGTTCCAGTTGGTTCAGAGACAGGTGTCAACCAGAGTGGTTTCTTTCTTTTCTTATAGAAAGTTGAAGGATGAAGCTTTTAAGTAGCATTTGCTTGGGGGGAGGGGGGGGGTTGGTAGGGGGATGTTTGTGCTGCTGTTTAAAGTGATTTAAATGTGTTTCCTATTCAAACCTTATTTTGGGAGGCCTGTTTTCCTCTCTTAGTCTGAGGTCACATAATGATGTTTTCAGTGCACAAGCTTTCTCCCTCAGTGTAGGTGATCAATTTCTCTTGGTACAGCAGTTATTTTTATTATTTTTTGTCATGTCTTCTTATGTGGTATTCCTGTGAGTAAACACCAGAGCATTTAGTAACCACAATGCTTTGGCAAAAAACAAACCCCAAACCGAAGGTATGCTTGCATGCCTTGTTTTACAACTCGGACCATGATCTTGTCCCCTGAAATCTTCAGGCTATTCTGGCTGAGGTTTCTGTATGCTGAAATGCCCCCATCCCAGGCTACCAGAGTCATCTGGATAAGGTATAGCTGTAAACATGCAGTAATAGGTACAATTTTAATACAGACTCACTCTCATAGAGGAGAGAGGGGCCAGTGGTAAAGAGTTGCAATCAGAGAGGACAACATACTTTTTCTTTCTCTCATTTGAATATGTCAAGATTCTTAATTGCATTTTGAATTAGTTAATCTATGAGCTCTTAACCCACATTTATGTCCTATGTTTTAGAGAATAAGTGAGGGAATAGGTGTTTCCAGAGAGGAAGATTCATCAAAGAATACAGGTTCGTAGTTCACCTCACTCACATACAAGCGAGCACCAGGTTAGATTCAGTAGTTGGCATACGCGCATCAACCCGGATTCAAGGCAGCTGCCTTCAGGTTTGCCTAGATCATCTAATAAACTGTAACACGAATGAGAATTGTTAACTAAGAAAACTTTTCCAGTTTTCTTAAAATTTAAATACAAGGATCTAACTAGTATAAATCTCAAAGTTTTTTTATAATCATCAGACTTTACCGCTTTGGAACCGTTGGCTCTTGAAAGAGGGGTACTTTATCCCTTACAAGGGTGGGAAGGGAAGGAAGTTAGGAGCCAGTGGAGAGTGCAAGGATTTAGATGAATCCTAATTGTGAACATGAACACCTTAGAGTGTAGGGATGTGTTAATATCAGAACTCTATCTTAAGAGCTTAAGAGCTTTTTAATGTGCCCCCTATCCTTTCCCCCAAAACATGCAGGCACAGTAGAATAATAGTTAATGTTTTTGAAGGTTTTTTGGGGGGTGAACTTTTCACTCTCCTCCCATAAAATTACATATGTGACTCAAGGGAAAACATGCAGCTTAGATTATGATATAATTATTTACAAAGGAAAACAAAACCTCAGTTAAAATTATTTTTTCTTTATTCTCTTCTTTATAGTGAGTCAAAAACATTTCACCCTTAACTTCACATAGAAAACAAAACTTTATACAATAAAGTAGGGATGGCAGGTTTCACATAGGAAAAAGGTTGCTGTCAACTTTTTTCCTCTGGAATATGGAAATTTGGGCAGATTATCTGTTCATAGGATGTTTCCTTTATTAATTCCTTTTCCCTTTTTCACTTAAAATGTCTGTTAACATTTCACACAGCCCAACAGATGTTGCAAAGCAAGTCCCATACTTTGTTCTAAAAAAAGTGACATTTCCTCAATTGGTTTTCCCCACCTCTGTGACTGGGCCTAGCCTGCTGCTTCTGCATAATTCGCATATATTTAGTTTTATACCTTAAGATGCCATATGAATTTGTAGCTTCAGCATTATTTTTACATAGTAAATTTTAAATTGATTATAAACTAGCTTACATGTTACTTTAGTGTTAAAATGTTTTTAAAAATCTCCTCTGAGAATGGAAACCCAATTCTACATATAGGATCGGAGAGCAAATTATTATTATTTTTTTCTATAAAATAAGTGAATTACAAAAGCTTGAGTTGTTTTGGCATTAGGAAGTGCTGATTGTCATGCGATATGGAGCGTCATTTTTATTATTTTGGCAAGAACAGGGACAGTTTTGTCTTGACAAGCCATTAGATGAATACCAGCGTGTGTCACATGAAAAACCACTGATCTTTAACCCAGCTCTGTACTTAACCAAGCCTTGAAAATGAATAGTGAATAAAAGAAGAGCAAAGGCCAGTTTACTGTCATTGCAGATTACAGAATCTGTTAACAGCTGCTGAACTGAACCCAGGGAATTACAGGTATTGTTCTGTGAACCAGAAGAAGTCCTAGAGATGCTTGTTAAACTGTGTATATAAATTATACATTTATTTTATATTTGCTTAGGATTTACATTGATGGAAACATAGCTAGAAAAAATGAAAATCCTTGGGTACTTTCTCATTGTACTAAATGCATGCCTTTATCACCAAACCTTATATTTACATATAATTATCTCAGTGAGTTTTCTCTATCCTCAGTTATGAATTTATCTTTAAAAATGTGCTTTTAAAGAAATTAATAAGTATTAAGAAAAAGTATGTAATATCTCCCCCTCCACCCAAAACAAAAATAAAACCCACAAACATACATGCAAAACAAAATCCTTTGGTCATTTGTTTCTTAAGGTATTCTTTGTGGCTGATATTTGAACCAATATGTGACTTTTTTTTTTTTAATGGTGGTAGAAACCTAAACCTACCTCAGTACCCTAATATGAAAATATCAGTAACATTTCAAACAGTAAGTTGTGGGAATTACTGCTTACAGAGCTAACAAGAAAGAACACACTTTCTTACTCTGCTGGTGGAATTGCATTGTGCCTCCCTGTAGTCTTGTTATCCCACACTAACTGAAATGCAAATTCTTTGCAACTAATTGGATCTCATTGAGGTTACATGCACAGTATATAGTTATATGCAAAAGGTTTTAAAAAATAAAATTTCTCTGTAATTACAACTTTTAATTGTTATCCAGAACATTGGCATCTATAGTATAGGTTTAGGATACACACACACACACACACACACACACACACACACACTACTTAAAAACATGAGCTATGAAATGCATAGTAAGGTACCAGATCAAAAGTTAGGGGGAAATATTTATTTACAGCAATCTATAAATTGAATTTTATTAAAGTCTGTGAAAATACATTTTAAATGTTGAACATCAGAAACATTAGAAATCACTTCCAAAAGCTGCTGTTTTTTCTTAAGTTTTCCAGTCTATTTTAACATTGTAAACTATATAAGTTTCTTAACTTTGTGTATTTCTGCTATGTGTTGTGGTGAGGTGGAAGTGTTCACATTCCCATTTTGTCGTTAATAACTTGGGTGCCACTTAGAGTTGGTGTACTTCTTAATTTCCATGGTACATCTTACTATCAGTAAATGTGGGAAAGCAACCATAGCCGTAGTATTTACGATTCTTAAACCTGAAATACATGGAATCAGGGCAGCAAAAATGCAATTACTGTAAAAGTGATGGCTGCCTCACCCCTACCCCCCCCAATTTTAAATTAATGCAAATGATTCCAGACAGTTGTTCCATAATCTGGAGACTATGTAGCAAAATAACAAACTCAAAAGTCATTTTTGTGCCTTGTAGATATATTTTTTAAATCTTTGGGCTACTTATCTCGTTGTAATAAAGCTTGCTTACTTTGTAAACTGGACTCACATAGTTAAATTGATCAAATCCATTAAGTAGGTGCAGTATTATATGATATTGATCTGTTGTGAAAAAATATTTTAACCTCAGAAAGATATCCCAGTGCTTCTAAGGCTTGTGCCTTGGGCAGCAGTGTGCAGGTACTAGTTACATTGCAGACCTGTTTCATCTATAGCAACCTCAGACCATGATATCTGAAATAGCTCAGTTTGCCTACGCTGGGTAGCATTTTGTCAGAAGACTGCTGGCCCAGCAGACCAGATTTGGATGTATTAGCTAGTCAGCCTAATAACCCTGTACAGACTGTATTGATTTTCTAGGAGAGAGTTTATGAACTAAATAAACTTGGGGTTGGTGTCTTAATAAACTGCTTCTCTCAGTCTGTCACATTTAGTTACGGAGCTGTGCAGTTTAGGGGGAAAAAAGGCTAATTCTGTTACAGATTGTTCACAGCAGGGTCTCCAAATTAGCCCTTTGTTTTGTAATGCCACCTTGCTTGGGCTCGCTTTGAGCACATTTCTCAGTTTTGCCCTAATGAGTTGCAACACTGATAATGTGGCTGATGATCTTTCATTGATTTCACTATCACTTGCTTGTCTGGTAATTGATCCGTTGCTGAGCCTCTAGTTAATTATATCGGCTTTGACATGGCCCGGTCCATGGGGAATTTCAAGTCTTGCAGAATAACAGTTTTAATAAAAGAGTCTATTACTGCAGGTGCTTGCTGCTGCATGCCAGTTGATTTTTGTGGTGTGTGTGTGTGTGTGTGTGTGTGTGTGTGTGTGTGAGAGAGAGAGAGAGAGAGAGAGAGAGAGAGAGAGAGAGAGAGAGAGAAAGAGAGATGGGTGGGAGGAGGATACCAGAAGAGGGCTACAGGACTGAAAGAAGGGGTGGGGGCTGGAAGAAGAGGAAGAGGGAATGAAGGAGAGAGGAAGGAAGGAGGGGGGAGTGAGAGAGCAAAAGGCAGGCGAGAGAGAACACACAGGCAAAGCGATACAACGGAGCCTGAGAGGAGAGAGGAGGAAGCATGCTATTGACAGTGTCCTTAAGCCTCCCACAAATAACAGCCATTAGTGGGAAGGTCAGGAGCTGAGCAGGCAGCTTGACTGAGGCACTGAGTGCCACTTCAGAAATCAAGAGGCTAGCAAATTTTAGAGGGAGTTTAAGTGGGTAATAGCTAGCTGTAAAGGTACAGTCACTGTTGACAATTGACTCATAGGGGCTTTTCCTGCCCTCCCCTTTCAAGAATATTTTTATTGACCACAGGTGGACTTAATATATTTTAAGGCAACAATTCTTTGGATTCTTGTTTGCTTCTTCTCAGATATTGAATTTGCTGCTTTTGAGACTTTTTTGTGCTTAATGGTGGTGAACCGGAGGGAAGTTTAACAGAAAAGCTTTCAGGAGATGTCGGTTCTAGAGGGGAAGGCACATTTGTGTCAACATAGTGTACGTTTTCTCATCTTTTCTCATTGTCCACTAATGACACAGAGCTGCCATTGAAGCTCTTTTCTGTTTCTTTTGTTGTTTCAGAGAGTAAGGTTTATTGTTATTCTTCAGTTAAGAAGGAGCAAGGAGAGTGGTACATTTGTCCTCGATATTTGTAGTTGGTTGAAGATTAATGTTCCTTACATTTTAAGTTTAGGAGGGATGGCTTTTTCCTGCTGACTACTTTTATGAGACGACATGAATTTAGCTTTCCATTTTGAAGTTACTGTTTATGTACAGTGCATTTGTTCAGTTCTGCTTTTCCATAAATAAGGTAAATACTATCTTAATAAATAGATGTTTTCTTTTAAAAACTGGTTTAATTAAAAATACGACATGCTATTGAGTTTATATTTCATCAGGCAGGAAAACGTTATAGAATTTTCCATAGAGATCTAGAATGAAAAATGGAATTTTTATATTCATTACTTTTTTTGCCTGGAATGGGACAGGCTTTTTTTCTTCATCTTTTTCTTTTTTTATGATTTGAAAGGATATTGTAGATGCTTCATCCAAGAACTTTAACAAAAGACTTTTTTTTTGTTTTTGAGCTTTAAGAAAACATACACTTTTTTCCTTTGTCATTCAGTTTCTTATTACTTAACATCCAATTTAGTAAATGACCCAAGGAACTGGATGTTAAATAGTGTATATTTTGCAAATATTTGCTATGTATCTTCTATATCAAAAATGCTAGGTTTTACTTATTTACTTCTTAGAGTGTAAAGTCATGTCCGTATGCATATTATTTTCTTTAGGACTTTATATGTGGCTATGAATAGTCCAGCACATACTATATGACTTTTAGGAGTTAGCATTTAGACAACAACTAAACCAACTTTACATTCTCTTACAGCTGAATATTCTTTCTTCCAGTGTAACTAGAAAAAAAATGTTTAAGCATAGCAATTTACAAATGTTAAAGCAACGACTGATGTCAGATATTGCATGTTATACCTGAAAGCATTGTTGGGAAAAATTCCCTGGGAAGGGCCCCAGCTCTCCACGCCCCATGTACCGTCCGTGCTCATGGTGCTGCTTGGAGTGTGCAGAAGTGTGTGTCTATCCGTGTGTCTAGAGAGGGGTTAGTGCAGGGTGTCATTTGGTGCCTGACAGTGGAACAGTGCAGTTGACTCTTAGCTCTGCTATCCAATGACATGCAGTGGCTGAGAGTTTGAAGCTGATGGTTGGGTCTCCAGTGCTGCCTGCACACCTGACAGGCAGCTGTTAAACTGAGCAAAGGCAAGCTCAGGGAGTCACAATCTATGCATAAATGATAGGGGTATCTGTGTAGAAGGTGCGAAAGAAGCTCTGACCCCCTCCCTCCCCCAAATCTCCCCCTTCCCAAATGAAATGCACAGTTCAGCCAGCTTCTTAACTACACTACACTCCTGCTACTGGCTGCCAAGAGGCTCAAAAAATCCACCTTCACTTTTCAGTCAGAAGAGGCAGAAGTGGATGTGAGAGAAAGAGAGACACAGAGAGACAGAGAGCCAAAGAGGGCAAGAGACTTGACTTTAAGAGACTCCTGTACTGACAACTCCATGCAGTTCGGAACCAGAACGACTGCGGCTGAACCTGGGTTCATGGGGACATGGCAAAACGCTGATACTAACCTTTTATTCAGAATGTCCCAACAGGTAAGTTACTTTCATTTTTTTCCCCCCCAGAAACCTTGAATTGTTTTGTGCACTTTTGTTTCTATTTTTCTTCCTAAACATTTAAAATTTTTGATCTCTTCATAGTTGGTCTCTGTTTTGTCATAACTGTGTTGCTGGAATGTGCAGGGTTACTTCATGGTTTCCCAAAGGGCTCCTTAAAAAATAAAGGGGAAAGGGTACTGAAGTAAAAGAAAGCAAAGGCATTTGTTGTAAAGTTTCACAGTACAGCATGGGTCATGAGAAGACTTAATTTATTTCTTTGTTTTCGGTTAAAAATTAAAAGAGTCACCACCCAACAAATGTATCTTTCTATATTAATCACTTCATCAAAGTGTCTGGCTATCTCAGAGGAGGTTCTCCAGCCAGTCATAAAATGTAGGGGCCCCTCCGCACAGCCCGACTGACTTCCTGGGACTGGAAGCAGCTCGGACTCCGACCTGAGGAGGGGAGGCTTTGCAGGAATCGCTGCCTGCACCGAGGGTCGCCAGAGGAGGCGGCGTGCGTGGCGGACTGTGCCGGCCGGTCCCAGCCCCTCCGCCCGCGGCCCGCCCGCCTCCGCGCTCTCCCCTGCGCTTCCCGCCCGCGAGAGCTCCGGCTCCGCCCGCCCGCCCGCCAGTCCGCCTCCGGCCGGCCAGTCGGCCGGCCGCCCGCGCACTCACACTCGGGCGCAGCCTCGGCGTCCTCCCCAGAGCCGTTCCTCGGTCCGGGCCGCGCCGGCGGCGGCTGGTGTGCTGGCTCTGCCCGGAGAGCCGAGGTGTTAGTGCGAGGCCAGCGGCCACTGATAATTAATCACCGGAGCCGGCGGCTCGTACCATGCGCTCCGTGATACGCGCCGTGTGCACCCGGCTCCTCTTGCACAATTGCTGGCTCTGCGGCTCCGAGGGGGAGCGAGGGTGAGAGGAAGCGAAGGGAAACAACCCAGAAACTTTCATCTTGGACTGTGCTCAAGCGAGGGAGGGAAGTTCCCTGGTGCCTCCCTCCTAGACACGTCTTGCTTTTCAAAAGCCTACCCCAAACCCACACAAAGCAAGAGTTTGTATGATATCGTTCACACAGCACGAAGGTATTACTGACAAATACTTGGATTTTAAGCAGATGGTGGTTAAGAAATCGATATTGTACCACTCATTTAAAAAAATACTGCAACTACTTTCTTTAAAAAAAAAAAAAAACTTGTTTGCAGTAGTTCATGAGAATTAGTTTATTGACTTAATTTAGGTTTTTAAACTATTCGATAAAGAAGGAAAACAATTTGCAAGCCTATAAAGCTACCACAAGTTTAGATATGCATCTGCAGAAAATTGTGCACAGAGCCAGGGTTCTGTAGCATTTAGCTAGCGAACAGTTTTATCACACAATTCTAGATAGGATAAATGCATTTGAATAAGGTGTATTTTGACATATCCTGTAGAGGGACCCTGATTACTGCTGATACAGTAAGCTGGGGTTTAAATGCAATCAACATAAACCCAAATAAGCAACTCTTTACGTGCAATTTCCCATTCTTGCAAGTTACGTTCATTCCCTCCCAGAGATACTCCTTGCCATTGCGGAGTGCTTTGAGAGGTGTATTTCCGTGGCATGTCCGTGCTTGGGTGGCTCTCTTTGTGGTTGGGACACGAGTGTGTTTTCACTGACCTTAAGACTAAATAACTTGTGCCACACTTTACAAATTAGATGTCACCATCAGGGTTTCCTGTGAGTTAGTGCAAGTCAGGGCTATGTGTGTGTGTTTTGGAAGAGAAGATTGGTTTAGGTCTCCCTCTAGCTAGAAAAGAGTTAATAAAACCAGATAGAGATAATGATCAATTGATAAATGGCTATTGAACCACATAGATGGTGTTAGATTGCTTCTTTGGCACTAGCCCATTTCCAAGTAGATTTGAATCTAAGGAGACATTAAGTTGTGCAAAACATTTTAGGTAAAAAACAAAAGTAAATTATATAAATGACAGATCAGAATTAGAAAGATCATATGAATCGCTCAGAGAGAAAAACTTGTACAACTAAGCTATTATAATATCTTTGATCCAGATGTGTGACTCTGTGGGTATATAAAGATCTATTTTGTGTGTACCTGTGTGCATGTGTCATCGTGAGCGTCAGTGACTCTATGAACGGAGTAGAAATACAGAGAAGTAATTTATGCATGATAGATGCAATATGAAACTATTAATTATACTGCTTACTAAATAGTAGTACAATAATGGGAGAAAAATCACAATTTAAAAAAGTCATGATTCAACTATATTTTATAAGTTTTATTTTTTTATTTTGAGATAGTTAGCAACTTCCTTCTCCCTCTTTTTTTTTGTCATGTTAGGTAAATGTTTACCTCCTGTGCATTTTTAGAAAGTGTGTAAAAGAGGGTATGAGTTTGCATGTTTTTTCCTCCTTCAGGGTGACATGTTAGTTTGTATAAATATTGTGTAAACAAATTCAGACTGTGTAAATCTAAAAATAAATGTGCTGTATATGTTTAATATGTTTATTTTCTTTACCTATAGTTCATCAGCAGTGCTGATTCAGTGGGGAGGGGGAGGGTGGTGTGCATGCGTGCAAGGAAAACACTTTTTTTCTTGAAATATCTCTTGAAGCCAACAGTTTCAAGGAATACTAGTTTCAATATATACATTAAGACAGCTTTTGTCTTAAGACAGGTAAAAGTTTGTCCAGTTTAATCAACTATGCAGAATTCTGTATATCTTATTGCTAAAGGCATTAAAAAGATTTTTCTTTTACGATTATTTTAATTACTGAGAAAACTGATTTAGCTCATAAAAGGAATAAAATTTATTGGGTTTATTTTTCATTTTAAAGTTTTCTCTAACAATGCAAAAATATAAGATTTACTTGATTTTGTTAAATATTAGAGAAGACCGACTAGTAGGTTTCAAAACTGAGTTATAGAGAATGCACTTGTATATTTAACTACAGCAAAACTTGTCGTAGGAAATATCCCATGGATGCAAAATTTAATCTAGGTTTTTGTTTTGTAAATTAGCAAGAAGGGATGTAAAAATCTTCATCTTTTATTTTGAGTGCATTTGGATCTACTTATACATTAATCTTTGTCTAATAATAACAAAAAGATAACTACAATATGAAGCCAATTTAGAGTTGGTGGAATTAAGTATGTTCTGAAGTCCGAGATATGACAATTTGACTGCATTTTTCTGCCTCTCTACATTTTTCTTCCATATTCAATTATGATTTTTTCAAAGATAATTTTTTTCCATACAGGCAAATATTTGATAACCTTAAAGGGCATGACTCTTGACTTCTGTAAAGGGAGTTCTTCTTTGGGTTACTTTGATCAGTGACAGGTCGAGAATGACCAGAAACCCTTTACACATCTTCTCTGTTAATCTTCTAGAGTCCAGAATGTTATTTTGCTCATTTTAACTTAATAAAGTATTGTTAAGAGCAAAAAATAAGGCCTGCTTATGGAAGTTTTTTTTTTAATAGTTTTTTTAAAGGCGATCTTTCTGTTTTGTAAATGTTTTATATATTTGAGAGATTATTAAATAAAATTTGTCATAGGTATTTCAAGGGATGCAATAGTCTAATATATTTTGAAATCTTTCAGAAATGCAACTGTAACAGGTAAATGACTATAGCCCACGTTTTACACGCTTACATTACTAGAGGCATTTTCCTTTTATTATTGGTGAGGTATATTTAACCTTTTCAAATAAAATGTAGATCCCTTAATAAGGTCTCTTCTCAGACATGAGTGAAATACTGAGTTAGAATTATAAATGACTCTGTGCATCATTATGTAGTAATTTAGGATTCACCCAATGATGTAACACAATTAACAACATAATTTCATTGTGAAACTGTGTCTTATTAAAGAACAACTGTCTGACATTCTCTTACAGTTGCTTTATTTAACTTCATGCAAATATTATTAGTAGTGACATTTTTCTATTGTGCATTAGATTCTCTCATTAGCATGATGTGTTAGTTATCACCAGAGAAATAATTTCCTGGCTAGGTGAGGGGCAAACCAGGAAAGCTAAAAATTAAATCAACGATTTACATTAATACCAGAGCATCTGCTCACCAGAGATATGACAGGGTAAAGCAAACTTTCTTACTAATATAAAATCTAACACATTTCAGAGGAATGATAAATAAAATATATTATAAGAAATATATAATGTTGCCCGAGTCCACTTAAATGCATGTTCGATATGAATTTTTCTCCCAGTAGTCTCTTAGTTCTTTCTAGACTTATAGGCAAACACAGTTTCATTTTGTTGCATATATACTTTAAAGTGGAAATGATGGTTTTGTCTGACTTTCTACCCCTCTCCCCCAAGTTATTTGAATGTTTATTCACTAATAGTTTAAAAGGCACAGATACCGTTTTTCTTACAGATTAGATTCCTGATTATATATCATGGTTTGATTCTTTTTTATAGTGTATACAATACATTTTTATTCTAAACTTGCTCCCACTCATGTAGACATCCCGTTTAACATCGGTTGTATATTCTTATTTAATCAGAGCCCTGAGTAATGCAGTTGATAGTTGATGGTCTTTGAAAATTAGTTTCATTGCCAGGCATCATCCATCCCTAGGTTTCTGCACTTTTCCCTCCCCCTTTTTAACGCCCCTTCTTACAGTTGGTGTGTTGTAGTAATCCAAGTCTTACTTAAAAAAAAAAAAGGATTTAATTGACCAAACTTATGGTTGTGATGCTAAAATAAATATTTATATTATACAAGGAGGCATATAATTTCAGCCTGTTGAATTGCTAGGCTGCTGCTACCTCCTGTTTAGATCCTTTCTCTAATTTGAGTGATAATAGGTTTTATTTTGAACTTTTAACTGTGGACATATATTCAAATATAATTCTTATCATTCATTCTAATAATCTAACATGAAAATAGGAATATTTGGGTAATCGTTAAAATACAAATTGGAACATAGAGACAGGTATTTGTGGAAGTCTATATATAGCATACGGACTTCACCTAACAGATACTGTCTAATTTGTAAGGCATTAGGAAAGTAGCAGTGGAAAAGTAGTAGGTCATATACATGGTATTTATCTACATGTTAATGCAAGTTAAGCTTTGACATAGAATGAAATGTGTATGAGATGTATATTAAAAACCTGTGCACAGTTTTCAATAAGATACGTTAGGTGAATTTGAACATAGTAGGTGATCATTTTGAAATTATTTTTCTTACATTTGTGTCACCTGCAACTGGTACTGTGTTTGTATGATTTGTAAAGCCTTTTGCTAAGGTGAGACAAGTAGCCAATGTTGAAAAATAAATTCCTAAAGGTGCAGATATCTTATCTATAACTGTAGGTATTTTTTTATAATTATATTTATGAGTGTATCTTAACATTCACTGATAAATCTTATTATTAATGTATGCCTTTATGGAAATCTGATTAATGTAGTGACAGGACAGACTTGGGCTACCACAGCAGCACATCCTCCCACTCCTGTGTCGGGGTTAAGAGCAGCGGCAAATCCTCCGTAACTAATTAGATGCTGAGTAAGGCATCTCTGAGAAGTTGGGGCAAAAGTGAATGGGTCACAGCCACAGCAGGATTGCAAGGACTCCAGTGATAGTGAAAGCATTCAAGTTTGCTAGGTCATTGTGACACAGGGAGCTGCTTCCAAAGGAACAGACCGTTACAGATAGTGAGCTGGTGTTATCCACATCAATGGAAAACAAAAATTCTAGTGTTTCTCCTTTCCCGCCTTATATGCATTACACACTCTCACGTAGATAAAGTTATATTGGGCCTCCACCCTTATCAATCTGCAAGGCTTTGAGAGGATTTTCCTTGTAAATATAAATAGCTAATTACTCTGTATAGCTGAAGAAGTATTTTCTCAACTTGGGACTCTTGATTAGAATATATATATCAAAAGGGATGAGAGAAGAAACTGGAATTTGCTTTTAGCTTGTGTCCATAATTTGAATCATAAGTGTTTGAATTGATCTAGGAATTAATTCCCTTTTTTTTCCCCCCACAGAGTGTTGTCAGGGAATTTGTGGTAGTAGCGAGAAAAGAGTGAATCATGGGATGACTTTTTCAGTGAGAGAAATTTTTTCTGAGACTCTCTGCTTGTTATTGTCTAAAGAACATGGGATATAATAGTTCCAAGATTTCCTTTCTATGAGGTTTGAAGCCTGGTTTGTTATGTGCGGACTGAATTCTTCACCATGTGAAAACCCTCTCATACCTTTCATGGTTATGTTTTTTGCCACTACATAACCACCCTTCTCTAGGCCTTGGTAAGAAAATTGTATTAGGATTGTAGAAAATGATTGATCTCACTCCTTGTCTGCCAAAGCTGATGCCATTTTTATTTCCCAAAAAGCAGCTGGCTTCCACATTTCTCTTGGTGATCATCTACTGAAGGACCAGGGAAAGGAGGAGAAGGGAGTTCAAAGACCCTTTTAAGAAACTTAGACATCTATTTTTAAGCTTTAGAGAAATAAAGGAAAAGAGTCATAATTCAGGAATAACAGCCTTTATCTCCTGACACATAAATAAAACGTTGTATAAAAGAGGGCATTTTTCCCTGTAAGATAAAACTAGTAAACAGGTGAGAAAAATAAGATGAAAAACATTTTGAGCAACTCAAGCTCTTAGAAATTTTAATGTGTGCATATGAGATCCCAAAAATGATGCCTGGGGCTATGACATACAAGGTACTCTCATCTTACTGAGCATGACGTGTACTACCTTTTAAGAGAAAGTTTAGAGAATAGGAAAAATAAAAGTATTGATTTTTTTAAAAATTTGTGCATTCCTTGTAGGAAGCCTAGCAAATTTTATAGTATACGTTCAAACCCTAAGGTGAAAAATTTATGACTGGAGTTCATTTGGGTGAGGACAGTGTGTGGTGCCATTCTGTTCATATTTTTGTAGTATTTGTTCAAATGTTTGTAGCACTTCACGCAACAAAGTCAATGATCAGAAGAAAGGGAGTGATGTATCATTTCTTCATTCATAGAGCTTTCCTTAATGGAAATGCTTGTGGAAAAACAGTGTATTACTCAAACTGGCTAGCTTAGAAATCAAATTCTCAGCTTATTAATCATCATTGCAATTAACGAAAAAAAAAAAGAGAATTGATCCGTTAACAACAAAATAATATCCTTTTGTTTTTCTTTAATTAAGCCCATCAGTTTTTCATTTCTCTCTGTTAAGAAAATGAAAATAATCTTGAACAATGGGAAGTTACTCATTGAAACCCTGATTCTCTTGAGCATATCTGACATCTTATTTACTCAATATTTTTGGACTGCAGTGTTATGATGCTACTGTCTTAGCGTTTGTGTGTTGTTGAGAGGGGTATGATTTAAGTCTCATTTCTGTTCGGTTGACAGCAATTTACTCAATGACCTAAAAACGTGGTTAGGCTGTTCTTTCTTCCTATTCCTTTTCCCATAGTCCTAAATTCTTTCTCACTTTATTCTTCATTCACCTCATCTCTCATTTTCTGAATTCCTCCTTACTTTCATTGGCTTGTTTTGCCCTAATATGAAGGAATTGAAATGCATCTGAAATGTAACAATAATTGAACGTGGCAACTTTTTGCCAATACATCATTCTGGCAGAGGTCTGGGAAAGAGGTGTCACCATCAGATGTGGTCCTCAGTGTATAAGTGCTGACAGGAGGACTGTCCCGAATTTTGCTATGTTAGGGTTCTTTAAGTAAGGGTGTGATAAAAACATGTAACCAGGGGCCCAGGCTTATCATTCAGAGGCGCTGAAAGGCAGCTCAGTTCAATCCTTCGCCTGTGTAAGAAGGTACTTAGCAGAAAAGAGATTTTGCTTTTCTATTACTCCTTTTTTTTTTTTAATGTAGTTCTTGGATTTATCATTTTTTACCGTTAAATGTCCACCTACACAAGAGAGAACATTACCTTAGGAGGAAAACGTAGAAAGTTTTCCTTCAATATGTTGAAGGTATAACTCTGAGACAAACTGCAGTTAATAAGAATTAACTGAAACATTTATAAAAGGATTTGAAATGATGGCAGACCTAATATTAATGGATGACGTTATGAAATTGAAATTTAAAACATGCAGTATACATAACACAATGAGGATTCACTACTGTTTTGTATTTAATACATTTTAACTCTCATTGCCTTACACTGCAGAGAGATTATTAAAGTTGACAAGATTAAAAAATATCATTCCATATGAGAAAGACATAGCTTTCAGTGTTGTACCTGCTGTGCTTTTGTGTGACTGTCGTGAATTTTTCAACTTTATTAAGGTGTCTTTTAGTGGTTATTTGTTCTTTAGACAGTTCTTTAGGACTCATTTGATCAGAGTGTCTGAACTGGGACAGGGGCATTCAAAATAAAAATTTCATGATAATGAATATTTTACATGCCCAAATAATTACTTTCAGCTGGCTTAATGTAATAACAAAACTAATATTAAAATGAGAACCTCCATTAGCAGGATTTTAGTAATTTTTTTTCCCATTACAATCTAAGCAAGAAAGATTTAATTGACTTAAATCATTAGGATCCTATTTGGGGCACCTAATCAGGCATAGGTAAAGAAAGCTGCCCACCACTGTGCCCTCTGCCAGTGCTGGAGGGCAGTGGACATGACTGGGAGGCCACTTGTAAGATGTGGGAGAATAATTATACACTGAGCACATTCATGAAAGTAGGGTGAGAATGCCTGCAAACATTCTCTTTGTTGATCTCATGTCAGAACCTAACTCAGGAGTCAGCTGGGTTATCTGCTGCTTTATCTAATATCATTTTTTTCTTTTATTCTTTCTTTTTAGGTATAAGTATTATTAGTGTTCCAGAAAGAACCTAAACCCAAGTCTGGCTCTAGACTTTACGGACTTTACACTCTGGAAAATAGTAAAAGTTTTATATTGACAAGTGCTAGTATGCTTGTATGTGGAGTACAGACATGCAGAAAGTGTATACCTGCCTGTTGGTTCGATGTGGGAAATAAGCGATTTATTTCTAGGTTTGTTGAGGGTTTGTAATGGCCACCTCAAATGTAGTGAGTATGTGGATTGGCTCACCCAAAAAAGGAATTCCCATTTTATTTTAATCTCGTTGTAGTGATTCCTTATACTCTGTAGTCTTTTTGCTTCTTGAGCATAGCTTTTTGGTGCTCAGTGTCATTCATTGGGAAGTAGTGCAGTTGGCTCTTTGTGAATTGCCATTTTAAATCATTGAGAACCTACAGTGCTCTTCCAATAAGTTAGAACTGAGCAGAGAGAGAGATACCAAGATGAGACTCTTCGACCCAAAAGTCTCATCATTTCCCTTCTCAGCCATGTTTGTTTGTTTGTTTGTTTGTTTGTTTTCTTGGACAATTTAGGAAAAGTAATCATGGGACTGAATAAATTTTAAAATAGGCTACCAATCCTATAATCTACTAAACAGAGTTCACTGTGGAAAAGAATTTTTTCAGTTTTACTTTGCTTTTGACATTTATTATAAATTAAGTAGTAAGGATAGGAAGAGAAATCCAACATCTGGGAGAGCTTGTTTCAGTAGCCAGACTGGAAGCCCAAACCCTGGCTTCATACAGGTGAGATGTATTATGGGAATAAAGGCCTTATGCATTTAATGAACCCTCCCTGCCTGTCAGCTTGGTTTTTCATGCACCGTTGTTGTTCAAATAAGAAAAAGAATGTCCACAACCTGTGGTGAGATTAGAGTAATGAAAATGAAGTGTTAATCTGTTGATAGCAGGCCCATCTCATATCCTGCATCCTGGGCTACATTCATGTGTATGTAATATATTCCAGGTTTTCTCATGACCAGAGAAGCTTGTATATGTTCATTATATTGAAAACACCTTTTGGGTAACAGTGATAAGTTGGTTATTTTAACTTGTACCAATAGTTATTTTTAATGATTTCTTAATAAACCAACTGGTACCTGCCTTCCGAGTATTCTGATAGCCCACTGTTCCATATGTGCCAGTATTCCTGTACTTTTGATCTCTCTCTCTCTCTCTCTCTTTTTAAACAAATGTAGAATGCTGAAATGAGCTTCAACATAAGCTTAGTTTAAAATACCCTTTTCTAGAAATTGGTGATTAATAGAAGGAAGGAGTTAAGTGAGCACAATTCTGTAATCCTCAAAGAACACAGGTTAAATAATATTAAACATTCGTTACCTCACGCTTTATTTCATCAACGTGTCAATAAAAATAACAAAAGCAGAAGTCTTCTAGAGCTGCTTTCTGTATTTGCAGTCAGCTGCCATGCTGTGAACCTGAACAGACCAGCTTAAAGCTTTGGTCATCATGGGTGAGAATTAATTGTGTGCTTTTCCCCCCCATAAAATTCCCTTTCTGAACTATTATAGTAAACAAATCAACATGGATGTAATGAATTATACTTTTCCTACAATTCTTGTTTTAATTTTTGTATTTTTACCATTTTACTTATTAACTTGAGAAGTCTTAATTTTTTCCAAAGCTATACAATTAAAGAAGAAAGAGAATAAGTTTAGTCTTAGATTATACCAAATTGTTTTAAAGACAATAATGTGAACATTTATGTGCATGTTATCCCAGAGGATCATCTCTTCAAGAAGTACTGTAAGATATGGTTTCAGAAAAAGTATAGAATGGGTGGGAAGAGGTAGATTAATAATTGAGTTCCAGGTGTCTGCTTCTAATTGCTCAAATTTCAAACATGATGGATATTAAGGAAAAATGTTCCCCATAAGGAATATATCATATTGTCATTCAGATATTGGGCCAAGGACTGTATTTATGGAGCTCATACTCTTAGCATTTTTTCCTTTCCTGTTCAACTGGGAGTTAAGGAATGAAGTATGATCATTATGATTTTTTGAACTGTTTACTTAAAGTTGTTAAGAATCAAGAGAATTTGGGGATTAAAGTCTGATTGTGAAGTAAACTTGGCATATATTCAAGGGTTACTTTCTTAAGGTGAAAATGGAAGAAAAATGCTGCTCTCTTAGGAAGAAAACGCCTAATTAAAAAATAATCTTTAAAGAATGTGGGCCAATGATGAAACATAATTTCAGACCACTATACTAAGCTCAATTTAAAATTTACTCGTTTTAATAAGTTGGAGTATGACTGATGATAGCTTATTTAGTGTATTTCTGTACAGTACATCACAGATTGCCTGTTAATATAGTTGGATGAAGCAAAAAGAGTTTATTTATTTTTTTTATTTCCTTTGCTAAATATGGTCCTTGTAATTTGTTTGTAAAACCTAATAGGTAGAAATACTGTATTGTGGTTGATTAGAAAAAATGAAATTTAAAAGATTTTTTTTTTTTCCCTTTGCATTTGCTTTCAGTTAAGGAAAAAAGCAAATAGAAGTATATGGTGACTTTGTCATAGACATCTGCTTTTAGGTAATAATCATTTTTAAGGAAATATGCCATGACTTTTGGGGTCATTTGAACCTGCAATAATGTCTATTTAATATAAGTGTAAATGTCAGATTGTGGCATACATGTGGAGCCAGTAAAGATGAGTTTGCTGTTATAATATTCATGCATCCTAAATGTTGACTTTTAAAATTTACCTTGAAGATGTATTCTATTTTGATATTAGGGTCAGTTTTCACTTAAGTACATGATCTTTCTAGAAAGGAAGTACAGAACTGTTAACATCTGAACGAACAAAATGGGTGGAGATCTGAGTAATGGTTTGACATGAGCATCTTTTCTGGGCTGCAGAAAAGAATGTGGTTGATTCAAAACCAGTGTAAATGTTGAACCACTGTAGATGAGGTCATCAGTCCTGGATTTACATTTTACAAACTTTTAATTATGAAAATGAGTTTGCTTTGCACTTGTTTTATTGAATGACTGTATTTTGAAATAAAATCTGCTACCCACTGTCTTACATTGTGTAAGCCCATGAAATACATATATTTAAATTTCTGTTCTTAGATAGCCTTCTCTTTTTTCTTCCATAAACTCTGCAAACTCTCTCTGGAGTAGTATGCCATTTTAAAGATCAGAAGTTGCCTAAAAGGGCCATGAGGAGGGTAAGGTAAGTTAAATGAGTGGAGTCTCAGTCTGTTGGAGACTGTGGTGGACCAGAAAACTCTTGCGTCAACCACAGTGAAGTAGCAGTAGCTTCTTAGCTTCAGCCATTTGTTGCCAGGTGCAGGTCCAGTGGTTCAAGATTCTCTTCTTCTTCTTCTTCTTCTTCTTCTTCTATTTTTTTAAATAAGAAGCCAGGAATCTAGATTTTTATGTGAAATCTCCTGATTTTTAAATCTTGGCAACCTTTTCAAATATTTTTTAAAGTGTGTGGTCCAAACAAAACTCATCTGCAGGCTTTATTCAGCCTACTGGCTGCCAGAGAGAAACCTCTGTTTTAGATAATATTTTAATGGATGAAGATAATAGTTTCATTGCATGTGATCATTCATCTTGGGAATTCCCTACTGGGATGAACCAAATTCTTTATTTTTTTTCCACAATTAAAAAAAGTTTAGTAAATGTATTTCTGGTGCTGATGGTTTTGATGTATGGATTTTCTCCTTATGACACCCATGTAAAGAAAAATAAAATGTGAGCAAAATAAAAAATGGTCAAAGAATTTTAATAAAGATTAGAAAAGTAATAATTTTAGAATTATAGGGTAAGAAAGGGAAATTTCTGAATTCTGAAAAGAATCCCACAATTTGTGTTAGTCACTGATATCGATGAAAAGCCGAATTCAACTATAAAAAGCTTTTCATTTCACCTTTAAGCAGTGGACTCTTGTCTCCGAATCTTTGTGGGATTGCTATAATTTGCCAGGCAATTGATTATGATGTCATGAGGAGGAGATGGATCACAAGGGGAAAACTTCCCCATACTAATTTGTGCAAGGCCAATATTTAATACAGACTTCAAAAAAACATCATTTATATTGTTTAAGATTAGGTTTTCAATGTCTATCTAAATTTTTTAAAGGGACTCTTTAAAGGAAATAATCTACTTATAATTGAAATTCTCCAGGCAAATCAGATATCAACATTTTCAACAGAACAGGTAATTAATTGGTTTGAATTTCACATTGAAGGTCATCCTGTTATTGATTTTTGTGGGAACAGGAAACAAGAACATCTTGTTAAAATGATCTGCAAACAGGGCTTTAGGTGTGCCTAGGTTCTGTCTTGGGTCTTGTTTAGTAGCATCACTGGATAGTATCAGACACCAATCAGAAGGGAGTCATCACTGATGTAAACATAGCAAGCTGTTGGGTTGCTTCCAAAATTGCTGAGAAAAGTTGAACTGGGGAAAAGACCAGAGATTAACAGTTTGTTTTATAGTAAGTCAGGTATTTCAAATCAAGTGACTGGTGCAGCTTGTTACGAAGCATCTGTAAGTTTGTCATAATGACGTCAGTATGCCATGTTCAAGAAGTTCAGTGTCAACACAGCTGTGACTTACTACTTTCAGAAACCTTTCAAGTGGGAATGAGATAAAATGTCTAAGATAAGGAGAGGGAAGTACTGAGGTAAGGAGTGTGGCAAAGAGAGGAGACTAAAAAATATGCCCTTTCAGATGCTATTATTTTTTTATAAAATAACATTCGTGCCTTCTGTTTGATGTAGTTTTATTGTTCCATGTGCCAGACTACTTTAAAGTAATCATTTCTCTCTCTTCTGTGTTTATACTTTTTGAGACTGGTCTGATGTGAAGGTAACATGAACTAAGTGGGTGGCAAACATTATGCCTTTCTAAACCGGAATAAGTATTTTAATTTTAGCTGTTTTAAACAAGTTAGAAACTTAATGCAGCGTCTTCTTATGGTTCAAAGTTAAACTCTTAAAAAGGGCAAGCCTTCCATTCTAAATACCCCGGAGCTGTTAATGCAGTTCTTTCCAGGTTGACATAGTTTTGTGTAGGCATGACAGTGGCACCAGCCATCTACATTAAGCCTTAACATTCCACAGAACCATTTTGAGTTTATTATGAGCTTCAAAGCCTGCTCATCCCTAAGAGAATATCAAGTTTAAGCATGTCACTTTGCCATAGTCACATTTAACTTTCTTAAATCAAAAAGTACCTTTCTTGAATTAAAAAGGCTGATTTTATACAGGTGATCCTTGAAGAAATTTCTCAGTTCAGTACTGTCATTTTTCTGACCCACTGTTGCTGCCCTCTTAAATTCTGTCAGTCCATCCTCTTAGCATGTTGTTGGACACTACCCCAAATAAAGCAGGACTCATCACAATTTAAAGCTCTGAGATGATGTCAGCATTCTTTTTCAGCTTTATTCCTATAGAGCACAACTCATTGATCCTGCTTTACCAATTGCAATACCTAAAAATGTAGCCGAGGGAGAAAAATATGCTGATGCTTTTCTAGTACTTGGTTGGGCATCTTTACATCATGGAAGGCTAATGGTTTGGGAGAGAATATGGGCTCTTCAGCCTGATCTCATGGCACGCTGCTTCTCTTCTTAAGGAAAGGAATTCCCCATTTCCTGAATGTGAAATGCCTACCTTGTTGGAGGCTCCTGGTCTTTAGTTTCTACCTCAGTTAATAAACTATCCCTGTCTTTGCCTTGCATCTCAGAGATGGAACTTGACGGACTAGTCAGCATTGCAAAGGTCACCCTAAAACTATTGACAGAATACACTGCCCTTTGTTGCTCAGTGATGATAATGCTACTGTAGCAGTTAACTGAATGTATTAGACTGAGCTACTTTTCCAGAATACCAAATTGTCTATTTATTTCTTTAAAACACCTGGTGGAATGCCCATTCACAAGGTGTCTCAGTGTATTTTCAAAAGGGATCTTAACAATACTTGAAATGTCAGTGCTTTGGCCATAGGAGGGAATCATAATACGCAGTTTGTAACCGTCGTATTGTTTTGCTTCAGTGAAAATGCTTCTAAATTATACTCATGTTTTAGAATTTTCATATTGTTTGGAATGAATAATATTCCAACAAGTTTGAAAATCTAAGGTGTTCCCAAAATGTTTTCTTATGGTGTAGTTTGTCTTTAGTTAGTGTAACAATGCTTAAAATTGTTATAAATTCACTTTTTTAAAAGAAAAAAAATGTAAAATCATTTCCTTTTGTGATTTCTTTTCCTACAAATATTAAATGTGGAACTATCTTTTTTGGTTTCAAGTTATAACATTAAACATAGTGCAAAAGCAGGTTTTGCCATGTTTTTATATATTCAGACTTACTGAAATGTTATTTAAATGATATGCAAAATTATATAAGAATAATTAATAAATGATTAAGCTACTTATTTGAGGCAGAGGATTTGTACTTGAAACAGTCTTATATTTTGCATCCTTATATTGATTTTTGTGGCACCAGTATAGTCATGATATAATTTCTGGTACGCAGGGAGGATCTTTGACTTAGCTGTCATTTAAATAAAAATGAGTAAAGCTCCAAAGTGCTAAGGCGCTAGTGACTTTTACTAATTATTTCCACTTACACATGTACTTTGGACTACTTTACTTTGCCAGATGTGTGATGTATCATATAGTCTTCCTTCCCCAAATTCTGTTTGGCCCTAATCGGATTGGTTAAGGAATTTAGGCATTCAAAATCACTTCCTCTTTGGTTTCAAAATGGATAAGGGAAGACTCAAAGAAATCCCTTCGATTTACCTTTTAGTATCTTTGAATAGAGCAGATTTTGCCCTGCCTTCCTTTACTGCGTTTATCTATTTGTTTCTTATTGAGCTAGGTAAGCACATCTAAAGCAGAATATATGCTCTCTCTGTCCAAAATCATAGAACGAAATCAGTGTTCAAATAATTTTTGCTCCAGTAATTGAACAGTCAAAGGGAACTAAACAAAATGATTTAAAATAGGATGATTAGCATTAAGTTCAGACAGTGAAAAATGTTTTAAAACAAAGTATAGTAAACACAGTTTAATGTTGTGGGTTCTTCATGGTCTAAACGTTTGTTGAAAGGACTTTCTTTTTTCTTAACATTGAGGTATGTTTATCTTAGAATAATAATCATTTCATGCTGTTTCTTTCTTTTTTTTTTTCTAGTTGACCCATTCTCCAGACCTTTAAAAAACTTTTTTTAAGTAGATGTAAATTCCATTTTAATTAGACTAGTGCAATCTAATACCTCAACTAGCTAGGAATGGAAGAAACATACTGGAAGTTAATACAACCCAAATCAACCATAGCCAGATAATTCCCCTGATCTTTGTAACAACCCCCTTCCCCACCTCCACAATTAAATGACCCTGTTGTTCTGGAGTTTCAACAAGACATTTAAGGTTCATTTAAAAAAATGATCATCCTTTACAGGATTCTTTGCTCTTGCATTTCTTTCTTTCTTTCCCTTGCCACACAGCTGTCACTGGTATAAGAGAAAGATTGGGGGGAGGGGAGGAGGAAGAAGCCCTGTTCAAATCGTGTCACGTAGCACTAATTCATCTGCTCTCATTAGAGGGAGCGAGGGACAGCAGTGATGGCCAAGAGCTGCACTCCACACATGACACGCGAACAGTTTGGGGAATAGAAAATTGCTTTCTCAGGAAGCCCAGCCAATTAAGGACTTGACCATATTGAATGTCAAGTGTTAATTTAGGTTTTTCTTCATTTTCCCAGTAGTAATGCGGGTCCTGTGATGAGCAAATACATGTCAAGTAAAAGTTGATTGCATGAAGGACCTGGGTATTATATGTCACTGACAAGTCACAAATGTACTGAAGTCTTTTAACCCCTTAGGTGAGTGTGGTGGGGGAGGGGGAAGGGGAGAATGGGATTAATGGCACTATAATGATAAGAATAGATAGTCTAAGGCGGGGTGGTTTGAATGGGACAGACAGTAATGGTAATTCATGCAAAAACCAGTGATAGGACAAATCCTACTCTCAGGGCATTGAGGCCCTTGAAATGCATGCAATATATGATTCCCAATGCAAACATGCTGCCTAGAATATATTTTCTCTCTCCTAAGATTTTATGAAAAGGGAAAGTAGTGTAGTCTGTGGTCTTTTTTTTGTTTTGCTTATGGTCTTGAGCTAGGAAATTCCTTAATAATTATCTCCTTTGAAAGAAATAATATATTCACTAAATAATTATGCCGTTTTGGACATTTTAACCCTTTGTTCAGTGCAGCCGTAGTATTTCTGGCTATTTACTTATACCTTCAGTTTCTGATCAAACATTTAAAAAATGACTCTGTGTAGTACTATGTCATAAAACAGATGCAAAAAATAAGGTTGAAGGAACATTTGTTTTCTGTCGTGGGTATCTCTGTGAAGCAGTGTTTAACCAGTAGAAACTGGTGGAAGGTTCATTATTGTTTTTGCCTCTGTGCTTAGTTCTAAAAGAGAGGAGATTAAAGCTTCAGTGAGTGAGGTAACTTTGCTGTTTTTTAAACTGAATGTTGAACAATGCCCACCATGTACAGCATTTCATTTCCATTCATCAACATTTATTTACATACGAATGTCCCCCCAAATAAGAGAATGTCTTCTTCTGTTGCAGTTATACAATTAAGCGAATAAAAATACCCCAACAGTTTAAAATACTGCTGTGTGTAGTTTAAGCGGACTTAAAGTAAAACTTAGAATAGTTACAATCTGGTCATTTTTTAATTCTGTATATGTAGAACCACTTTTCCCCCTTCATATTTTGAAGATGTGATCTTAATTGAAACATTTTCTTCAAACTTACTTTCTTCTATTTATTCCAAAATTTTAACACACTTCGCCTTTGTATGTTGACAAAGCTTTCACCTTGAAAACTTAAGTTTGATACTGCTTTAATTTTGGCAGCAAAATTGCTAAAAGTCTTTCCCACAGGTTAGAAACTGCTACCACTGTATTAAAAGCTAGCTAAATTTACATTAAGGACAAATTAGGAAATAATTCCTCAAATTTGTAGTTTAGGTTTTTCTTAAGAAAAAAACATTAAGCTCTCGAAAGCTGGGATATGATATCAGTTTTTCAACATCTACCCTGGCTGTCTCAAAGCTAACCAAATAAAATAATCTTAGCCCTCCCTTCTCTTCCTATTTTGATAAGCTTTGTCTGTGAACTGCAGTGGCTTTGCAAGAGTACTGTTTAATTACAATCCAGTTGTCAGCAGCTTCTCTTCCGCTGGGTGTGCTGAGAGACTTAAGTAAGTTTCCGTAAAGTAAATTCTGATGATGGCAGCTTGGGTTGCTGATTCAAGTTATTCCTTCTCTTCTGTGTCACTTTTGACGGATGGTACCTAATGCAATCAACCACAGGCCAAGAGAGCCGTTTCTTTGGTCGTGTTAGTATCTGGACCAGGAGTTCCCCACCTCCCCAGATCTCTCCCTTCAGATGCTCACTCCTTCCTACCGCCCCCACCAGTACTTCAGCCCAAATAGGAAAGCGAAAAGAACCACAGTACAATCCTAGGACAGGCTTTTCCTAAACCTCCATTTCCCAGTGGTGAAGCTGAAGCTGCCTCCCTTTGCGTGCGTTTTTGATAAATTTAAGAAGTCAAATCGCTGACACAGATAGATAATCCAAGTGTATAGGGTGAAGAGTTATAAATTAACACATTATTCCCTCTTAATGTGAAATACTTGAGAATGCATTTTCTCAGTCCCTTGACATCTACCCAGTGAGGGCTCACATTGTACTTTTCAAGTGGCATTGATTTGTTAAAGCGCTGAATTAGCATCTCCGGCCAGCTGCTTGATCCACTGTTGTGTCTCAGGGCTCCAATTCCTCCTCTCTCCCCCAGCCATCCCTTTTTTTCTTCTAGTCTCTCCTTTCTTCTCTCTCCCTTTCCCTGCTTCTTGCCATTTCACTCCTCCCCAGCTCATTCTTATTATCTTTCCCTCTCATCCCCTTCTTTCCTGTTGCTTGCTTTTCTTTCAGTCTGTTTTTGTCTCACACCATCTCTTTCCTTTTTTTTCTTTTCTTCACTCTTTTATGCATATATCTTTCCTTTTTCACCTCCTCACCTCTGGGGTTGGCCCTCACGCAGGGTGAGAGTCTGTTAACTGCCTGTGTGGGGGGTAGTGGTAGTTGATGTAGCCAGTCTCAGTTCCAAGTGGACTCTTGTTGAGGAGGATAAATTAACATGTGCGTTTTTGTGCTCCTTGTGATAGAAGTTGGTGAGAAAAGTCTCACCTATGTTGCTTTCTAGTAATTAAATATTATCTCACAAAACTTTTAAATGTCATTTAACATAGTAAAATTTCCTTTTGGTTAAAAGAAAATGAAAATCACCTAGATTTGGTCATTTTACATGTATTCACCAAAATAAGTTAATATTTTTGCAAAACTTGGATTTTTGCAACTTTTCGCATTTCAGTGACCTATTGATTTGACTTTCTTTTCTAGTGGGTTCTATGTTGTTCTGATTTCACTTAATTGTAATGGCAGAATTTCATGTGAAATATGATTTCCTCGTTATGATGCATCACTGTACCATAGCAACGAATCATAAAATTGGTGGACATTTGTTTATAAAAAAATGACATTGCTTCTCACTTCTTTTAGTGATATATCTGAGTTCCAGAGGTCGTCAGAAGAGTGTATCACAAATGAGAGGGTTTAACATGTTACATGTGCAATTATGCAGACCTTCGCTCTTTGTATATTGGTCCAAAATACTTTGGGAACACTGTGTTGATTAATATGATATAAGCAAAAAGTGTATCTGCCTGGATTTAAATAGAAATTATCCTCTAATTTTAATCTCATGCCTTCCTGTTTTGCTGCCTTTAATTTTACTAGGTTTTCCACTAGTAACATCAAAATTGAAATTTAAATATACATTGATAATAAATCAGATTATTTGGAAAAAAATCAAATGTTTTTATTGCTGTGTTTTATATAGATTAGAATGACAGTTTGATTTCAGCATTTACATTTTGAAATGGAAATATTTTACATAGGTTTTTATAATCTTCGCTTCTCTGTTAGGTTGATATCCCACCCCTTGCCCCCAGTAAGTGAAATATAATTCTTTAAAAAAAAAAATTAATCAGCTGTCCTATCTAGAATTAGCATGGCTTGGCTAAGGTAAAGGGATTAGAGTGACTTTTCAAGGCATGATAATGTCTGTTTAAAGGAAAGAAAAAGGAAAAAAGTCTTTTAACTAGGGCTTAAGACTAATTCCAGCTACTAAGGAGACAAAAATTACTCTAAAGACAATTTGGTTTTATTTTATATGTGCATGTTAACTTGCTTAGAGATCATCATTTTGTGTTTTAAGGTACTCTCTTAGAGGAAATAAGATGTTCTGTGTTTGTTACTGAAAAGGGGGCATGGCTCCTTCACTCCAGGAAATTGAAGTTGGAACACCTTCTTTTCTTTTACAGGGATAATCACACTTCACCTGGCTGTAATTCAGGGGCACGGCAAAGAGGGGTTTGCTGCTTTTTAGAACTGCCTGTGACTACAGTAGAGAAGATAAATCATAAGACAATAATAGGGCAAGGTTGAAATTGAAAGTGTCCCATATGAAAATAGTTAAAGATTAAAAAAGAAAATGAATAATCAGACAAGTAAAAAAAGAAATACGGAAGGGATACTTTAGTGGTAGGAGAGAAGTTGAGGATAAAGATAAAAGGGATGTTTGGGGGACAGAATTATGGTATCTGGTAACTTAAAAATTAATACTGTTGTGATTGGATTTAAACGGCCTAATTGGTATCAAAGCAGAGTTTGAAATTTAAACAGTTAAAACTTTTAATGTGATGTTAATGTTTTATTTGTTGCACGTGTGTTTTTTTTTTCTTTCCTTGATCCCTTTTGTCATTTACATTCTTTGGAAGTTAGAAATCTGCACAAGTAATAAATCAATAAATCCATTTTTTTTTAAATGAAATCTAATTTGTTGCTTGTACTTTAGCCACATGAAATGGTTAATAAGTGTGGTTGTTGTAGAATTCAACACCTTTTAATTTTTCTTTAAAATTCTCAGGAGAAATCAGAATTATTTCTGTTTTTGTACTTTGTAAGTCTAAATTAAATGTCACTTAAATGGGAAAGAACTGGCAGCTTTGATAAGTAGTCCCCAAAGCAAACCATTTTGTCAGTAATCATAACCTAATTATGAATGCAAATGCAAGGTTCGTTTTTTAAAAAATCCAAAACAAAGGAAGAAAAACCACTCTACAATTTAAGGAAAAAGCATCCAGTACTTAAACCTAAGACTTTCAATAGTATCAGTAATAATAAGAAAGAACCTTTGGCATTGGCCCAAGTTCTGTTGAGAGAGAGCAGCAAATGGCCTGCACAGTGTGTGGCTCTGCATAAGTTCCAGAGTGACACATGCCTCACAAGCAGGTCACAATGCGAGGGATCAGGGGTCATGTTCAAGAGCAGGGTGTTGCTGGACGAGTCTAAGGAAGCAGAGGTGGCCCCTCCGTGCTCAGCGTGTGGGTCTGTGTACTCCTTTCCCGTCAAAGCTGGCCCAGCACGGCCAAAAAAGCGGTTCCTTGGCAGGGTTTAATGGCAGGATGATGTAGTCTGTTGTGACTAGTGCATTCCTTTCAGGTTAAACTAGGGAAATGGCATTGTGTTAAAATTCCAAGTTGCATGAATGTTTTATTGCCACAGTGCATTTAGCCCTCTAGGGGAGTGTGTGGTGGCGGGTGGGGGTGGTGGTGACTTAGAGACTCAGGAACTATCAGAAGAACACTTCCCTTGGAAAATTTTACCCACCAGCATGAAGCTGATTTGCTGTGATGGTCACTTAGAAGGGTTTCGCTTTTTCCTAAACTGTGGCTGTTTAAAGTCTTGCAGTCTGGACAGTTAACAGCTGAAGAAAATATGACAAGACACACGCAAAGAGGTTGGGAGATAGAGAGGAGGAATGCGCCAGCAAGGAGCTGAGCTGCCTTCTTGTGTAAACTGCCCGAGTGAGGGCCCCTCCCCCAACCTCGGTCCTTGTCCCCCCCACCCCCCTCCCCTGGGCTGTGTTTTGCTGTCTGCCTGAAGGCCGGGAGTGATCTGTTAACCTTGCACCACTGACTGGGAGGCCACTGCAGCTCATGGTACTGTATGTTACCATTACTACTCCCTCATTCCTTTTCACTGGCTGGTTTGGTGTTTTTTTTTTTTTTTTTTTTTTTTAACCATTTCTCTGTAATAACGGTTTATGTTAGTCAGAGGGATACAATTTTGGAATGCAGAAGATCTGAGTTTAAAAGAAAACAAACTTAAGTATGGTGCTGTTTTTTTTCTTTTTCTCTCTCGTGTCATTCAGAAAGGCTAAACTGAACCATTCTAATTCAATTGCAGCCAGAGGTTTCCAGTGTGATTTAAAATTAGGAATTCTGGAAATAGGGCAGTAAAAGGTGTAGTGTAGGTTGGCATCTGGGTTGTGGATCTTGCAAAGGAACTTTGTCGTGAAACCACGTGAGCATCTTCAGGATTTTAGGACAGTCTCAGGCTTTGGACTTGTCTCAGATATATCCGTTTTGCAGATTGCTCCTACCTTGTCCCTCTCTGGGGAAACTCTAGCTTTCTCATTCACTGTTCCAGTTGTTACAGGCTTACAGTTGATTAAGGTGTGTATGATTTGACCAGTTGTAATTGTGCATGTAACACTCAGGATTGCATCATGATTGGATCTGATTCAAGTTAATTTATAACATTAAAATGTGGATATATGGGACAGTCTTCTGATTTTGCATTGTGACTTTACAAAAAAAAATTTACATGTCTGATTTTTTTCCCAATGAGTAGGAGAAATATGGATTGCCGTGGACTTACCTGAGAAAAAATATTTTAATAGTTTGAATTTTAGTTTTGAATTGCCTTTTTATTTCTTTTCACTTTCAAACCGTCATACTTTGTTCTCATGTCCTTAGGATGTGTCATTTCTCTTAATAATGTATATATATACATATTTAGAATTGTGTATGTGTGCTTGCCTGCATGCACATACACACTTTGATAACTACCAAATAGATATAAGGAAAAACTTGCAGATATACTAAGATAGTTTTCCATTGATAAGATATTTTTTTAAAAAATGGCGTGTAACAGAAATTTATCTTATGAATATATGACAAAAAAGTAAACCGTGGGTGGGTTTGTTTGCCCATTTTATGGTGTCTTTGGTATATGATTTATATTTTTCTGTAAAAGGATGTTTTGTCAAGATAGACCTCCTGAGTTTAATCTGATTAATACTGGCTGTATGATGGTTTGTTCTTCATGAACAGATACATTCACATTGTTTATGGAAGGTCTTAAACCAACAAGCAATCAGATATATAGCAAAATCAAGATTTATATATAGATTGGTCACTTCAAATTTTATATGAATTTATTAGGTATTTTTCCTTATATTCTAGAGAAAACTCGCCTTAATTCTTTTTTCTCTGTTGGATGTAGTAAAGTGATGATGGAAGTTTTCTTTTAGTGATTTTTCCCAGCAGAATATTAATCTTATTTTGTGCTGGATAATTTTTCCTTATGGCCAATTTCCAAATTAATTTTTTCCTAAATAGTAGACAAACTTAACAGTGCCTAGTTAAGAAAAAACCTATCATGTATATTTAGATTTACTAAAAATATGTTTGTTATCCTGATCATGGAAGTAGTTTTTGATTATAATGAGGATGCTATGGATGTATTCAGCCCTTTTCCATTTGGTTAAAATTGTCCCTTCATAATCCAAAAGGGAAAGCATGGAATTACTCTAATATGTCTCCCTAATAAGAAAATTTAAATTGGTTTAGGATTTTTCCCTTAAAAATCAAATTTTCTTAAAATATTACTTGTCCCTTCAGCATTTTTCTGTTCCCATTGTAGCAGACATTAGTGTTGGCCATTGTAGAACTCTTGTGGGGAGTTAAAAGATCGGATCTGAATTCATATTCTAATGTTGCCACTTAGTCTTGTGACCTTGGGTAAGTCACTTTATCACTAACCTTTATTTTTTTCAACTTTAAAATGGGGAAAAGAACACGTAGCTTGAGAATTTGTCAGGAACATGAATTGAGACAACGCATGTGAAGCTCAGGTACATTACTAGGTATTCAGTAAACTGTAGCTCCCTTTGAGCCTGTGGCAAGCTTTCCTTGTGAAGCTTGAATTTTTGGAAAGAGAGTAAGTTTAGAAAAAGTATTTTAATTTCTTTAGTTATCTGTAGGAAAGGAGATAGTAAGCATTGGCAGAGAACTTTCTTTTCTTTTTTTTTCTTTTTCCAGGATCTGTTGTGTCATCTGTAAGTCTTGCATTTTGACCACTGCAAAATTCTCACCTGGTTGGCTTTCGTAGATGTCAGACTCACACTGTTATTTCCATGGTATCAATTATTGCTAATGGTAGGCTGAAGGCAAAGAGGTAAACCCAATTCTGTTGGATTCTATTTACCTTAGTATCATCAGTTCTAATCATTTGTTTGAATTGAAGCTTCCTGCCTTATACTCATTATCATTAGCGTTTGATAATAGAGCTTGAAGTTAGATTTTATAGGTAAGACCCCAGCTTTTGTCTCTGGCTTTGTGAATATCATTTGTATTCGTGGAATTTAGGTCACATTAAAGCTAATAGTATTTATACCTCTATTTGTTGAGCAAAATGTGCTTCTTTTATGGTTGGTTTTAAATCATGGATTATATTTTTATCAAAAGTAATTGTGTTCTCACTAATATTGTCATAGATGTTCATTGATTATCATTGTTATTTTTGCCTAACATCTAGTTTCTTTAGGTTAACCCTGGAATGAACATACTGCATCTCAAGATCTAAAGTAAATATTTGGCTTGATGTTTACTTTCACCTGTTACTAAGAGTATAAGAATGAGGATTAACAACTATTAATTTCATAGCTACTTCTTTAATCATACAATGTGCTAGTGTTGGTATCCATTTTATTTTATTCAGTTATTGCAAAATTCACAGGAAAAGCTAATCCCAGTAACTTTAAAAGAGGATATATCTAAGAGCAAATTGGGGTAAATATAAATGTAAAGGAAATTACAGTTATATAATTGTACAGCTTTTCATATGTCAATTTTCAGGGCATAGATTTCGTTTAATTCATAGCAGTGAACTAATCTTACTGTGAGAAAGTCATAAAAAAATCAGTCACAGTTTTGTGTCTAACTGGAGTCTGTGTCAACAAATGTATCCAGACTCTATTTGAGTTTGAAAATATTAAATAGTTTTTGTGTTCAATATTATAAAATGGTATAGCATATCTGCAAAAGGCATATACCTATTATATATGCATATTTGTATAAATACAAGGATGGGAGAATATAGATTAACTCTGAGAAAATAATGTAAACACAATATTTTAAGTAAGTTATTTGTAAAACAAATGTGTTGACACGGCAATTTTGTTACATCATTATAAATTAGGAATTTCAAATTTTTTTACCTGCTAAATTTATACTGGGATTTTATATAATACTTCATTAGAAATATAATTTCTGTTTCATTAGCATGGTGGGAAAAATCTAGATTTTCAGCCAGATGTATCTGCATTTGAATTTATCAATTCTTTATGTGACCTTGGAAAATTTTTGTAAACTCTCTGAACCTCAGTTACTTCATTTATAGAATAGGGCTTAGAAATGATGCCTGTAAGTCTGGCACAGAGAGAGTGAGCTGTTTTGGTGTTTATTAGCATTTTCTTTTTCTGTAGTTCCTATCGTAATTAGTTTGTAAGCATCATTGCAGTATTCAGTTAGCATCTCAACAACTGTGGTACGGAGTTCTTAATACTTGTATCATGTACATACTTGGCCTTTTCGAATACTAGTTAAAAAAAAATACTTGTGCCAATCTTGCAGAAGCTTGCTTTTGTTGAAGAAAATGAGGGTGGGAGCAAAAAAACTCTCTCCTTTCTTTCTCTTCACTGAGAATCAGTCACTGAGCAGCATAATTCTAAAATCTTATGTGGCTTTTGGGTACTTTATGAACCTTTTTATGGTAACCCAGAAGCAAGACACTGATTGCATTAATACTTTTCCATCAAGGCACTATTCTGTTAACCTCTCCTCTTCTTCCTAACCCATGGAGGCTTTTGTAAGGGACTTTGTTAATCCAACAGAGGTTGCGTGGATGCCAATTCATAGTTATGTAGGTTATTGATAAGTCTAAGAGCCTTTCTCTCTTTAAAACAAAGAAAAAGGAAAAACCAAAATAGCAACAACAAAACCCAAACTCCTACCAAATCAAAAAATTCCAAAAAAACTTTATTTTCTGAAAAAGTCCGTGCTTTATAATGCAGAATATAAATTTCGCACACTGATTTTTATTTTTAATAGTTTTAAACTTTTTTATAGCTTTTATAAAAAGGATTCACTTTTGGTGTGTAGATCTGATTTTAAAACTACAGAAAGTATAATAACGGGAAGGCTGCCACCAAGGACATCTTTTTAGTCATCTTCATTTATGTTTACAGAAAAACGTAGGGATAGATACTAGTTACATAAAGGGATTATGGACATGTGATTTTTTTTTTTTAACTCAACCATATTATAGATATCTTCCTATGCCTATAAATATAAATATTCATCATAATTTTTAGTAGATTCCTAGCCTTATTGTACCATAATTTCTTAATGAGTTCTCGGTTTGTGGATGTTGAGGTTGTTGCCAGTTCTTTTGTGAAGAATGGTGCTGCAACATGAACGTTCTTGTTTGCACTTACATTATTTCCTAAAGGTGAATTCTTGAAAGTGGCATTTGTGGTGAAAGAGGTATAATTTTGCACAGTTTAAAAAGGTTGGCAAACCTTTTCTGTATTTCTGTGCCCAGATAGTAAATATTTTAGGGTGCCATATGGTTTCTTTAGCAACTGTTCAACTTTGTCTTTGTAGTTGCAAACAGGCGCAGATTATATATGTAAAGGAAAAGACATGGCTATATTTTAATAAAACTTTATTTAGAAAAGTAGGTAGCAGGCAGCAGTTGGCTCACAGGGCCAAATGTAATTGCCTATTTCCAGCTTGAAACAAAGAAGAAACTATAGTTAGGGATGAAAATTAATCCCCAGTTTGCTATAAGCTGATTTTAGAAATGTATTCACATTTCAGGGCAGTGTAATGGGCTGATTTCTTTCTTTCCAGGTAGATTACAATTAATACCTTTTTTAAAGGGCTTATTAAAGGTTTTTTTATACCCACTCCTACTCTGAAGCTTAGTAAATTTTAAACTAAGAGACCATATGTATGTTAGTTTATATAAATTATCATTCTGTAGTTTAGATTTCAGCATATATTGACAATTTGTGAAGCACAGAATGACCTCTTAAACTTATATTGTAGAGAAGATCTTGTACATTTTCTCATCTCTAGAAGATTGGCTTGAATGGAGTCAGGTTCTACAGGTGTCTTGAAGTAAGCTGGAAGAGAAGTTTAGCAAGAGAAGTATCATTTCAGCAGATATATGCCACAAATAAACAGGGTGGCATTGATTTAGTTACTGAAACTTTACAGGCTAAATTTTTCTCAGAAGAATGTTCTGTGCATAAATAGTAATCTCCTTGCTTCACGAATTTTTGTAATATAGGAATTATTGGCCCCTAACTGCCTTAAGGGTATTTGTTGAGGATCAGGTGGAATAATGATATAGTTAAAATCACTCTTTTTGTAACATTGGGTCACTGGTGGCACTATGAATTTTAAGAGATTTATTTATTATTTATTTCACATGTACTTGACTGCTGTGTGTAAAGCAGCTTGGTAGGCACTATGGGGAAATACAAAGAAAAGTGAGTGAGTTCTTTCTCTGAAGGAGAGAAAAACACATATTTAAAGTCCTGGGTTCTGTAGTGCTGAGAGCCCTCAGGATAGCAGAACACTGGGGAGGAGATCCCTTCTGCCTGGGTTATCAGAAAAATTTGTGGAAGAAGTGGCATCAGGAAATAGGGAGATTTTCAAATGTATAGTACAGGGTAGGGTATTCTAAAAAGAGCAGCAGGAGAATTATGTCAAACTAGGAAAGCCCAAATCAGTAAGCAAGAGACACCAAATAGTTTAGACTCTCTATTAGTATTTGTCATGAAGAGAAGATGAAGCCTGAGAGGCAGAGTAGAACTAGGTTGTAGAGGGCCTGGAAGGAACTTTAATTGCTAGTTTGTAGGGGATCTCTAAACATCATCTGGGAGAATATGTTCGACAGTTGGGGGAGTTGGGGCAGGTATATGATACTTGTCGGCGAGTGTGGAATGATAAAGTTGGGATTATCACTTAGGAGTCATGGCAAATTTCTGAGTATGCTCTCATTAGAAATGATTTGGAAGATATGTCAGGGGGACTGCTGAGGGGACTGAGAGGGAAGAAAGGACAGGCTTTCAGAAGTTACGGGATTTGGAAAATAAGGAGAAGGCTTTTAGTCAATGATAACATTGCAAAATATAGCAAAGTCGGGGGAGAGCTGTAGTAAAAATCAGGTACTAATGAACCTAATTGCATTGCTTGTTTAGCTCAGGGTGTTAACTGGAAATTTCTATTGAGAGTTTGAAAGTACAGTAACAAAATTCACATGAGAGGTAAAGAATAGGAATTTGGGACTAGTCTCGTGTAGGTGGCAGATGAAACCAGGGAAGAACGTCACATCACTAGAAGGAAAGCATGTAGAGAGAAAATGGTATTTTATAGCATTTCTTATCATTTAAGTCAGTGACATCAGTAAATCTATGTGAGGCTATTAACACCAAAAACATATAAAAAGAAACATGCATTTTATTATTTATAAAGCATTCTGTTGTCTACTAAGCTTCTTTTAGCTTCTGAAGCCACTAGATTTTAGGAGTAAAATATGTTCAGTTTGGAATAAAAATACCTTATTTTATAAGATCCCCAAGGAAAATGTAAGAAACTCCCTTTTACTTCACCATCTCACCATCACCACATCCTGAGACCCTCGGTAACAAAACGATGCCATTGGTGGGAGAGATATATATTCACTTTTTACCTGTCTGATACAGAATTCTGCAGCTTTTCATCTCCCCTAGATCTCACCCTAGTTGAGATAAGTGCACTTAGGATGGTTTGGGGGAAGTTAGGAGGATGGAGTGAATCTCATAGAAATCAACTTTGTACACTTTTGTGCATTTTCTCTTTTTCATCTGGGGTCCTCAGCAGGCTTGGAGGGGGAATTGTGCAGGACACAGTGTGACTTATGTTTGAGTTGGGAAAGTTTTACTATGTGGAACAGCAGGACCGAATCTGCCTTCCTGTTTCCTTTCTTCTCTTAACATCACCTGTGTTCAAACTTTGCATGCGAAGAAAACCATGTAGCTTCCTTATCTTTAGCATGCTGTATCATGTGCTTCAGTAGTGTGGCAAAGGCTCCTGTGGCTCTGCTGTTTACAGTGGTTGGAATTCCTCTGGTCTTTTGATACAATTCGTGGCCTTCCTTCAGGCTCACTCTTTGTGTCAAATGGGGCAAGGGGCTGGTCCAGAAGAACTTGCATCTCTAGCCAAACACACTGTGCATTAAATTTAGTATTACATGCTCATCCTATTTTATCTTTTAAACCATGTATGGATACTTGAACTTTTTTAAAAAAGCCATAGTAGGTTTAATGTGGGTGGTTCCATGGGTAACTTCAGATGTTGAGTTTTTTGGGGGGTAATATTTGTTTTCTCAATGTCTGGCCCATAACACATTCTTCTACCAGATTTTGTTCTCAAACTCTTTTCTGCTTTCTCAGATTTTTTTTTTCAATCACTTTTTTCTCTTTAGTATGTTTAAATCTAGGAAGATTGTGCCTTTGATGATATAAGGTCAAGTTAATGTACCTCTTTTCTTCCAAAGTGAGCTCCTTTCTAAAAAAAAAAAAAAAAGCCACACCCTCAAAAATATTTCAATGACTTTGTGATCATTACTTGACGGTAGCCTCTTTCTGCCCATTAGAGGTAGTTAAATTCATCCTCATTCTTTTTTTGTGGTGGAAAAATCAAAGAGAAGCTGAGTGGAGGAGTTAAAGGTGACTTGGATCATTTCAAAGTACTTTTAGTTTAAATTTTTAAGTTAACATCTGTCCCCATATTCCTTGTAATGTTTGTGGCATATTGTGCCATTGGCCACACCGCTGCTCCTTAAGTGGCTTGTTCACTTTGGCTTTCTCCCTGAAGGGTCTCCTTCTCTGATATTCCCTCTCCTCCTCACAGTGAGATTTTGGGAGATTTGGATCTTATGCCCTGGTGTATGCTTCTTCCTTCTTCCCTTGGTTTTGTTAGGTGTATCTCTTCTAAAACTCAGTTATCATCTAGAGATCTTTTGCCTCACCATTTTGCTTTGGATTTTCTAGTTTGTTTAGGCTAGTGATTCTCAGAAACACCTGATTACTATTAACAAATGACTGGGCTCCACATCTAGCCATTCTGTCACAATAGATCTCAGGTGGGGCCTGCAAACTCCATTTCGAACATGTTCCCAGGTGATGCTGATACTTTGTGTTCCTTGGCTGAGGAGTATAGCTTGAACCACTGACCTGGACTATTGTTTTTGTCTATCGATTTACTGTTTTTTGTTTTGTTTTCTAAAGGGTAAGGTTTCTCCAGATTTTATTCACCCATGTTCTCTAGACGCTCCTTATTTTCAATTCATAGGTCAAGCCACTAACATGAAGGAGAACTCAGCAAATTACCTTATGTTTTAATTGTGAAGGGTGTGGCTGGGGCAGGAGTGGCAGAGAATGAGATAGGATATCTCTCACGACCTCCTCCAGTGAACACTTTAATGGTCTGTCTTTCAGAGCCTAGGTACATCTTTACAGTGTTTCTCAACAACGTTCTAGGAAGCTTTCTAAAAGTTGATTGAGCTGGCCCCTAATTGAGACTAATTGAATAGGTATATTTTTTAGTTTCCCTAATTGCTTGTAATATTCCTTTGACAATTGAGGCTTGCTCCTTCCCCCCAAATTTCCTTCCCTCACCATCTCAAACTTCTCAGTTCCAAATGAGAGTGGTGTGCTGTGTGTGTGTGGGGGGGGGGCGGCGGCGGTGGTATCTGGGAAAGTGTTATTTACCTATACTGAGCACCAACTGCATGCTTAGACGTGTCATCTCCTTCAACCTTGCCAACCTTACATAGTAAATATAATTATTCCCACTTTACAGATGCAGGAAACAAGGCTTTGTATTGGTAATTAACTGACTAACTTTATAAGGCACTGCTGCTGGAATTTAAACAGGTCTGACTCCAAAGCTGGTGATCTTTAATAGTACCTCCTTTAGGATAGTTGGCACTGTGCCTGTATAAGCATACTTGAAATTTTACTTAATGTCAGTTGTCAGATTAGGCAACATATATACTAATAAACAAAAACCTAGAGTGTTTATTTTCCAAAATACTGAATTATAAGAATGGTTGCAAACCAATGAAAATTATGTACTTTTTTTCCTTACTATAAAGTCCATCCATGGCACAGGTACAAATAACTTTATTCTCATTTTCTTCAGTGCTAATACCCATGTAAAACAAGATTTGGAGAAATAAATGAACTGTTGAATGGTGAGAAGCTTTTCTAGTAAAAAATATTAGCCTGGTAGTTGAAAGAACTTGTACTAATTTTGCTTCTGTCCCATTTATCAGATATGGAGGAAAACCATAGTAATAGTTCTGTTTTCTTGTTTAAAAATAAAAAAGATTGCAATGGAAATCACACCCTCACTTATTTGTCTGATATAGGAATTAATAAAATGTGTAAAGCCCTTTGAGAGCTCTGGAAAGAAGATTCTATATAATTTTAGCATTATGCATGGTCCATTAGGTTCTTCAGAGTGTCACCAGGGAAGAGAGATCTCTACCTTTTATCCCACCTTTCACAGTATAAAAACAAGGTATTTTTGTTGTTATTTGTGGCTGTGAAAATTTGTAATTGTACCTGCAGAGGTTGCTCCCATCAAGGAGCCAAGGGCCCTGTTCTTTGGCAGCTCACCCACAAGGATCTGCTTCCAAGGCAGAAAGAGAGTGAACCTCAATTAAACAGTTCGTGGCTCCTGTGAGGACATTGTTCCCTCCTCCCCCAATCATCTTTTGTGTCAACCTGTTGAGGAGCAGAATCATGTACTTGACCCTTTTCCTTTATCTTTTCCCTGATCCTGTAGTTCATTGTTGTGAGATGACTCCAGAGGGGCCTGTCTGCTGTCCTACTCAGTTTTCTCCTATAACATATCTCTCATCGTTATTGTGTTTCTGTTGATACAGCCAGCCCTGCCTCATCTAAGGCCTCTGTAAGAATGAGCATCATTCTGGCCATTAAGTGTTGGAAAATAGATAAATACTGTTTTGACTCACTGGTAGCAGTGATCATTAAATTGTGTTTTTATTCTCTAGTTTTAGGTTCTAAATAGTTGATCCTTCTGAGTCTTAGCCTGGGGTTTCATGGTTGAGAAAGTTTAGGCTTGGAATGTTGTCTTTTAGTTAAATCATAGCCTGAAAAATTAGGAATATAGGTTAACTGCACCTCGGGCAACTCAGCGCATCTTGTTTTTCAGTTTTTGTGTTTATATTGCAGCAGTGTTTATTTAGCATACATTCTCATCTTTACAGTGTTGGGCAACTAATTTATTTCGTTCTCTGCTCTGTGTCACATAGGCTTCTGGCTAGCTTATTGTCAAACCCATTTCACTTAATGGTCTTCCTGAATTCTTTGTGTTATCTGAGTAATTTTTCCTTTTGCTATTTGGCATTGTTTAACCGCTGAAATTAGGCTTGAAGTTCTGCTTTTCTTTAGCTTGGAATGTGACAGAGGTTGAACCCAGCCATATCCCTGAGTCCTCTGATGGGACTCCTGGGGTTTTTTCTCACCCTCAATCTGTTTTTGAAAACCAGTTTTGTCTATGCATACTTTTTCGAGTTCTTCTTGGGTTCAGATAGTTTCCCTCATCTCTTCACTACTAGACTGAAGCCACCAAAACACATGCACTTCAGAACTGATCTGGGCTTGTGGCCAGCCTAACCAAAGAGGCTTGAGCGGACATGGAAATCAGTTTGTTTATTTAGGCTGTGACTTTTATAGTGCCTATCAGGCAAGTGCCTACCTGAATGTTTAATGTTTAAAAATAAAATAAAATTTCAAATGAACCCTAGTTCTATATGAAACTTCCCAGGTTCTCTAAGCCCTTGTCTTGGTAACAAATTTATTTTCCCAAGTTATCATGTCTGCTCCTTTCTCTCTTCCTTTGTCCCCTTCATTACACCCACCTTGTTACCCCCATTCTGCTTCAAATATTTTGAGCAGGTGCTTCTATTTACAATATGGGGCTTTTTCTGTCTTCTTTTCAGAAATCTGGTCCCTAACACTCTTTATGTGTGATCTCAGTAAACAAAGAGCACGTGTGTGTGTGTGTGTGTGTGTGTGTGTGTGTGTGTGTAGGAAGCTTGCCATATTTCCTCCCTGCCCCATAGAAAATGTGTTTTCTGGAAGCCCTTTTGACACTGAAGTGAATGCCCACTGGCCCTCCCTTGCTGAATTCTCCTGAGAGGAGAGAGACAGAGAGAGAGGCCTTTATGCTTGTTGTCATATCTTTTGTTTCTGCTGATTATACACAAAGTAAGTTGTAAATAGCTCTCTCACACACCATGATTCCTTTGAGGTATGTACAGGAGAGTAGATATGTACTCAGCTTCTGCTTACCCTGGGGATTCTGAAGGGTCCCTTTCAAGGCCTCTTATTTCCTGTTACAGTACCAGCAGAATGAAATTTAGATGAGTACTAGACAATTACCATCCCATAATGAAACCTGTGGCAGAATGTTTAGAAACATTAGCTGATCAGTTTAGTATTTTTCTTTCTTTTAAACTTAAATGTTTTTGTTAACTTTAAAAACAAAATATACAATGGCAAAAAGAAAAATTCCTTTAGTTTGCTTTTCAGAGATAAAAATCACTGTGGATATTTTGCAAAAATCATTGTGGAACTTAGTTTTAAAGCATGGCATTGAAACAGACACTGAACCCTAGCATGAAGGAAAGCAAATAAATTGGAATTCCTGAAATCAATTTAAATTTTATATTCCAGTTAAAATAATTGTTGGGTGTATGCCATATTTTATTATCGTAATTTAAAATGGTGTAATAATCAGGAGTTAGACAATTTATGTCTGCTGTTTCTGTCATTTTTTGGATCACTTTATAGCTGCATGGTTAACAACTGAGGCTTCTAAATCAAAGGGCCTAATTGTCTAGGTGTGCCAAATTATAACTAATTAGGTTATCTACCTTTATATCCTTTCTGTTTTCCTTGGTACATTTTGATAAATAAGGAAACAGATATCACTTGTTTTTCTCTCAAAAAATTTCCCTATCTGAGAATTAATGACATTGTTGGACGGTGAACCGATCAGTGAAACTATGTAGTTTTGGTTTTAGCCTCAATTTCCTCATCTTTAAAATATGGGAGTTCATTTTTATGGATCCTTGTGGATTTTTTTTTTTTTTTCTGCTCAGAAATTCTAGGATTCTAACTAACTATGAGAGTGCTACCCAATTCCCTACTAGTTCCTTTTTGTGATTTGGGTTGTTTAAACAATCTAGTAGGCTGACACAGTTTCTTTCCAACTTATTCACAGAACTTTTTGTTTTCTCTCAGAAACTGTCTTTGTAAGTATCTTGAGGTTGTAATTGAGTATAATTGTACTTGTTTAACTTTCCCCTTTCCTGTTGAGAGTGTTTATAAAATGCATTCTGTGAGGGTAAAAAGGAAGTAGAAAGTTAGTATTTGTGACACGGTCAAATAATATTGAGGTAAGTGGGAGTTTGTTTTGTGTGTACATGAAATAAAGTATTGTTTACATTTAATTTGCAATGTATACATTATGGTTCATGGAATCTGCTTTATTCAGTTAAGTAGTCACATTTATTGAGGTTTTATAAGAAGCTCTTTTGGGGGCTTTCGTTTTGATATGGAATATTCGAAGATGAAATTTTTCCAGTTCTTCTATTACACCCTAGGGAGAATTACTGTTGCATGACTCATTAGTGCCCCTCCGTATGTCAACTGAGGGGTGGAATCAGCATTATTTTGCGTGTGACACGATACAAATGCACAGTGTCTACTCTTCTCCATACCCCATTTCTTTCTCACTCCTCAGGTTAGAGGATAAATTCTCTTTTATATTGCTTGTGTTGTCCTAGAGCAAAGAGCTCTAAAGATCTCTACTGTAGATCTTAGTTTCTGGTAACACTTTCTCTGTTTCCTTTAATTGTCTTCTTTGTAATTTCTTTCATATGAAACATCAACAAATGCCCCTCTACTAGATGCCTCTAAGTGCAACTATGACATGTTTTTCATTAACTTCTTTGAAATACATTCTCAGTCTTTCTTTTCTTTCTCATTTTTTAAGTTTGGGCTTCGCAACTTTCTAGAATGTGAGTTATTTACCTACTCTTAAAGGCTCGGTTTTTTCATTTGTAAAATGCAGATGCTCTTATCTCATGAAGATTGTTGAAAGGGGAAAAACGGGTTATTTCTATATGCAAAGTGCCCATGTGGTGACCGGCTCCTTGCAAGTGCTCAGTAAATGTGACCTCCCTTTCCTTTCTCTCTTGGGCTTCACTGGTGAAATTTGTGGGTTATTTTCAGGGACAGAAGCTATTCTATTTCACTTTATGGACATAGGCAGGAAGAATGAAAAACTTGAAAAGCATGGAAGGGTTGAACCTAAAAATATTTGAAGGGTTGAATGAGTGTTTTTTAAAAAAAATTAGTGATATTTACTAGTGAACTTGCAAAGTGAAGCTTATTGAAACTTGTTTAACTTTGGAGAAGTGAACTGATTTGTGGCTCAAAGAACGAGGGGAGTATCTTCTAAGGCAGCACGCTTGGCTGAAAACTGATCTCTGAACAAAGAAAATTGATTGGCACAGATGATCCTAATTGGAGTAAAAAAAAATAAAATAAAACAAAACAAAAGACCAAAGGAGGGTTTTGATAGGGAAAGAACACAGGCAACGTGAAGCTGATTGATGGATTGAGATTCCTATACATATAGATAGACACGTGATTAATGAAGGTATTATGTGTTTGGAAATATTGAGTAGTGATTCAGAGAAATTTTAAAAAAGGTTAAAACAGGTTTAGATCAAATCTAAATCCTTTTTCCTTATCTTAAAAAAAAAAAAAAAAACGAAGTCTTAGTGGCTTTCAGTGTAGAATTCTGGATACAGGAAAACGTTAAGTTATAGCTGTTTTATCGTTATCATTTTAATTATTAGAACAAACATAAAATAAACATCTTAAATGTAATTTAAAGATAGTAAGTAAATAAATATTAAATGTTGATAAGTAAAATTTGTCTCTGCTAGCCCAGGAAAAATAAACTTGAATAGGTATTTTAAGAGTGCAGAGGAACTTTAGGAATTATAGAATGCAATTTTCTTAATTCCCACATAAGAAAATTACAAGAAAAAAAAAGTCACCAAGAAGAAGCTCTTCTCTTTCTTTTCCCCTTCCCTCATTTCCTTCCTCCATCCCTTCCTTTTTACCTCCTTCTCTCCTCCTTTATTCTGCAGATATTTAAGTGCCTTCCTTCTGTGTGCTACATGCTATGAATACAAGGGGGAATAAAATTTATATGGATCTTTTTTTTGGGAATTTACCTTCTCGGTAGTTAATTGACTTGAATATTTGATATTTATAATATATTCGACCGCGTCGAAAGCCTGTAAAGCCACGATGGCCTGTTTCAGAACTGCGGTTGATATGTCCCTGCTTCTGCCTGGGACAAGTGTGTTTGTGTGCAGTTCTCAGCAGCCTCCACACCCAGCATCTATCTAACTCGGCCGTATTCCCCCAGGTTCCAGTGGCATGTGCTGGCAGAGTGCTGGGTGCAGACTTTTGCCCAAACCTGGAGGAGCCAGACCCGAGGCTGGAAGTCCAGGTTGGAGTCTTATTGTTTTATCAGTTGGGGGTGGTGTGACAGACACAGTGGTTCCTAAAGGCCATATAGATAGATCAGTGCCCATCAGGAGATAGACAACTGTTAAGACAAGTGTAAAAGAGGAACCAATGTAGCATGTGTTCAGCAAAAAGACCTTTTGAGAATAAGTTGTCTGTAACTGAGATCATTCATTTATTCATTTGAGAAATCGTATATACTGTAGTGGGTAAGAGCAGTGTTTCTGAAGGCTGGCTGCCCAGGTCGACACAAGCTTCTGTGAGACCTTTGGCAAGTCATTCTACCTAACTGAGCTTTAGCTTTCTCATCTGTAAAATGGAGATCTACCTCACAAGGTGATTATGAGAATTAAATGTTCTAATGAATATATAGCAGTTAGCACAGGGCCCGGCACTCTGGAAATACTAGCTCTCATCTTTTTAAATCATTGTAATCATGTGAGAATGGAAGCCATTCAGCTATGCACTGTATTAGAAAAATAGGACTTAATGATAAGTATCTTCCTTCTTTGTTGATTGGGAGATATGTCCTCTGGTGGAATATTAAGTTTCTTTTTTTGTGAAAGTATTGACTTGGAATTCAGTTCGTTTTGTTTGATCTTGAGGCATTCAAAGCAATTTGGTATATTGCAAATTAAAAATATAAATATGACATCTTGGACAAAGGGATGTCCCCACTTCCATGTACCTTTTAATATTTAAGAAATGTGTGTACCAGTGATGCAAAGATACAGGCTGAAGCTTCAACATGGATGTCATCCCCTAGTAAGAGCAAACTCAGAGTATTTTTTAGGACCTCCATGTGGCATCATTTTCTAAAATTTTCAGACTTATGGGTTGAACATAGTGAGCTCCATTTAAAAACATTTTTACCAATTTAGACGCCCCACATGAGAAAAGAGAATAGTTTTAAAAATTGACTTCTTTACAGTGGGAGTGAAGGTGGAAGTGGTGGCAGGAGGAGGTTTGTTTTTATGGTACTGAAGTATACACCAGCTCTTGCACACCTGCTCTTGGACTAGGGAAGACCACCTGAGCTCTTCAGTGCCACAAGCTGGTACTGTCTGGGTGGCGTATGGCTGTGATAGAACAGAAAAGCAGGTGTGACACATATGAGACATGATCATGTATAGCCTGGTTTTAGAAAGCTAACAGCTTGTGTGTGACACATAAATGCACAGTGATGGAAGACTTTTTGTGGAGAGTAGTCTGATCCTTGACCTCTTTGGGTAGGACAAGTGTTGGTCTTCAAACATATCACCTGGAATGGTCTGTCATGGGTGGCTGTTGGATAATTTGTTTTTGAACTTTGAGTTATGGTGCAAAGAGCAATGGGTTTTGCAGATGTGAGTGCATGAGATAAAACTGAAAGAGACCAATGGAGCACATTATTATGACATACCAAGGGGAAAATGTGTATTTACAAGTTTAAGTGAAATTCTGGTTGTAGGTAGTTAAATAGATCGTGGAGTTGACAGTTCATTGTGGGCCTTGCAAAGAAGGCCACGCTCTTGGACAAAGAAATGAAAGTGCTCATTTTATTGGATTTCTCCTCCTGCAACACCGTTTTGGCAGACCGCGTGGAACAGTTAAATCTGTCAAAAGATAGTCAACTGTGGTGAATTGGTGTTATTAACTGGGACCCACTTGAACCATTTTTTTCTCTTTTGTTTCTTCCTTCCTAAATATGGCTTCCATACATTTTAATAATATCTAGTACATATCCATGTTATGTCAATCCTAATAAACTTGACACTTGATCAGCTAACAATTCGTGGAATAGTTTTTAGCTTGCCAGTTCTTTCATTCTTGCTGTGGAATATATTAAGGTCCCCCCCCCCCAACTCCACCCCCCTTACAGAATGAGCCATTTCTTATTGTTTAGTACAACTCTTCCAGGGAACTTACTATAGGACTTTCCAGAGTCACAGGGTCATTTACTTTTTCCGCTTGGATCTCAGGCTTTTCCCCAGGGCCAGGCGTTAAAACCACCAGAGGATTTGCTGTTTGGCCTTTCGATTCTGAGAATCACCTCTTTGGCATCATTCAGACACACAACACTCATATCTGGTCTTTTATATTTAGTTCGTATGAGTTTTCATGACTGGTGGAGCACCTTCCTGTCCTTACCTGCTTTCTTTTAACCCTTTTCTTTTATCTCTTAAATTTCAGATAGCTAAGCAGCATTATTTTTTAATAATCCCAGGGTCCCTGACATTCTTTTATGAATATATCTTTGGTTTTGAATGACTGTAATCCTTGAAGTCTGTACTTGACTTGACTTTTGCAAGGGTGTCTGTTCTCTTTTTGTGTTCATATGTTTGATATAGAAAAGTAGCTAGAAATCGAGACTTTGATTCAAAGTCTAACTGTCCATCTTCCTCAGTGGTTTTTCAAGTAGGTATGAAACTGTGTACTTTTAGCTGGGTAGGTTAATTGGTGTATGGTAGCAAAAAAAGTGTGTTCTTATATAATTATTTTATAGAAAATGGTTATTTTAGTTTAGACTTCCTTAATTGCTGTTAAATATTTTACTTTTAATCAGAGAAAAGTTACTTTTTTAGCCTAACTGTGCCTCATCATATATTAAGTTGTTACTGTTACCCCCACACATTTCCTTACTTGGTTGAGAATTCAAGATGTGGGGTTTGACTTGATATTTTTCACCACCTAAGTGCCTAGAAAATTAGAGTAAATAATGAACCAATATTTTAGTACCAGATTAGACACAATTTACTATGATGTTTCATAAACCACAGACTCCTTTCTTCTGTGAATGCGTGAAGGATCACTTTTTTTTTCCAGACATACCGGGGTGCAAGTGTAAATTTCCATAAAATTTAAATGAGGTGCTTCCTATAATTAATGAACAATTGTGGCTGCTCTCTAGTCTGCATTGTAATTAACCGTGATCAGGCTTGTTTAGTGATGACACTGTTCCTGTAATAATTTGACAAGCTACTGTGAATTTGCCAGGTTATTAAACAACCTGCAGCATTCACTTACGGAATCACAGGGACAAGCTCGGCGGCTGCTGCTAGTTAGTTAAATGTAGCATAAGGGTGAACCAAAAGCTGCCCATTGAAGTCTATCGATCACCATGAACAGATTTAAATTCCTATGATTTTGGAGAAGTTAATTAATTTGTGTGGGATGTCTTGAAAACTTTTTATTGCATGATAAACCTCCTGGGGCAAGCTGTCATTTTCATGAATTCATAATGAAACTAGCAAATTTTTTATTTTGTTATTACCGGTATGGACTAAACAGAACGAGGTTTCCCCTTCCCACCCTATTAAATAGGTATAATTATATTTTTTTTTAAAAAAAACAACTATTTCCTCCCCAAATTCATTCACAAAATCCTTTAAATATAAGTTCACTCTTTTTTTTTTTCTTTTTTGAGTGTGTGTTAGAAATAGCAGATGACCTTGTGCTAAACACAGTCATGCCACAGGTAAAGTGAATGATCTAAGAGGACTGGTAGCCTTAGGCCCATGGTCACTAGTGCACCCGCCTTCCCCATCCCCCCTTCAGGTTAAGAACCGTTCAAAACGTTACTGTCTAGTTACTGTGGTGTCTTTCATTCAGATTCTGTTTATTGACTAAACCACAAGGATTCCTGCCCAAAGTACCAGGCGGTCTATGCTTGACTGATTTTGATTTTCTAACATCAGCCCTGGGGTTTATTTGAAAAATGTACATACACTGCAGCTTTAACAAGTCAAGTGACTGCATGTTTTTGACCATGGAGTAGAGTATATCTGAAGATCATTAAATTCAGTGGGGGTAAGGAGGGGTGGAGAATAAGTGTAGTAGTCAGTGTGCCAGTGCAGAGAGTGTGTGTGTGTGTGTGTGTGTGTGTGTGTGCATGTGCATGTGTGTGCATGTGAGACACATGGTTTTTGTCTTTTCATCTTCTCCAAGAGCCAGAAAGTTTCCTGCAGTTCTCTTTCCAGCTATTGACAAATGATTGCCAGATGTGAGATCTTTGCAGTGCTCTTTCCCTCAGCAAACCTGCAGCGATGGGATATTTGATTCTCCCTTGCCCATTTCATCTCCTTTCCACATCTGCCAGGGACACACAAGCAATACATCCCTACATGAGAGTTTAAAGTTTATTCAGCTCCTTCTTCCCCCTTCGATAGAGTATTTGGAGACAACAGAATGAGGTCCATATGACTCTATCCCAACTTCACTGTATGAAATTAGTTGTTTATTTTACTTATCTACCTCTCAGTAATTGAACTATTTCATTTTAGTTTCAGTCCGTGGAAAATTTGATGCAACTCTGGGAGTGCTAAGAGTTTCCTATTGTTGTCTGCTTGCTGCAAGTATGCCATCAACACGACTTCTCTCTGATCCCTCAATTCTGATAAAAAAAAAAAAAAAAAAAAAAAAAACTAGACTGCTGGTTTCATAGGACTTCCTAAGAAAGTAATTTTAATAAACAACTGTCAAAATATTAAGTGTAGTTTGTCTGGTAAAATTCAGTAGTCATTTAAAATTAAGAAAGCCATCTGTGAGGGGGAAAATTCAACTTGTTTGGCTTGATTAGCTTATTTTGTATTTGTGTCCATTGTCAAAGCTGCAATGGATATGGTTCTAGTTTTATCCCAAATAGCTCATAAAAGAGAAAGTACACTGAGTTTTGGAGGCATCTGAAACTAGCCTGTATAGGCCACACACATAATCAGTACCATGCACAGAAGCCTTTTGCATCTGCTTGGAATCTGTATTGATACTGATTTTTTTCCTCATCTCAATTTAAAAATATTTTCTAAAATGCTCGTAGAGCTTATGTTCATACTATAGGGTGGGCTGACACAGGTGGCCTTTCAGTTTTTCTATTACACTTTTTGGCAAACGAAAAGGTCCCTTATTCCCTAAATAAGATCAGCGTTTTTATTTATTTTTTTTTTAGCATTTAAAAAATAATCCATAAAATGTCTGCCACATGTTCTCTAGTTGATGGAAATGTTTTCCAAATTAGAGCTATAGTATTGGATTCTCATTGTAAAAGTGCTAGTGTGTTTGCTATTTCTGAAACCCTCTTAGCTACTTGTGATTATGCAGATTTATTTTTTGTGTGTGAAATTCAAATGACAAATATAAAATACTATTGCTGAATTTCTATACTGCAGAGAAGAAGTTTTGTTGTTGTTAAGGAAAGAAGTAAATGGCCTTGCCCACATTAGAATCGAAAGAGGAAAAGTATAAAGTCTCTGTTTTTCAGCACGTTCCTGAAAAATTAAAACTAAACCTAACAAGAACAAAACCAAAAATCCAACAGCCCCTGAAAAGAATAAATCCTACTAAGCCTAAAAAAGAGGTAAACCAGACTCATCAAAATGTATATGTGAAATGTGTGCCACTTTTTGTATATCCAACTGTATTATACCTCAGTAAAGCTTAAAAAAGAGAAAGGGGTAAAACTGTTAGACAGCTGTTAGACAGCATTTTGGTAAACAGTTTCTTTTTGGAAGCGTCTATCGAATAGGATAGAGAAAAGTTGTAGATGAAGATATAGACAGTGATAAACTGTTCAGTTGTTCACTCTCAAAAACATGATGATGATCAAGATGAATGTGGTGAGTTTATCCGGCAACCCCAAAACAAAACAAAATTAACCAAAATCAGAAAGGACCCTGTGGCGAAGTTTATTTGTTTGTTTTTTGTCCTTTGACATTCCCCGAGGACTGATGCCATGCTAGGCACCTAGTGGATGCCAGTAGCTGGGAAGGTGGAGGCGAAGAGTTCTTTCATAAAACAACAAGGTTGGGAACTCCTGTGGCAGAAGCCAAGTTCCTCTGAGTTTAGATCACTTCACGTAATTTGCTCTCGTTAATGCATTTGCTGGTTTCTCATGCCTTCCTGATTTTTCCTCAACATGGTTACTCTGGGAGGCAGAGAGGTGCTAAGCGATGGAGGTGTCATCCGGCCCGCGTACCTAGGGAACGTCCTTCAGAGGACGACTTGTCACCAGCCGTCAAAGAAGAGAGTGGCTTTGTGGTCTCTGAACATCTGGCAGCAGTGCACAGGAAGCTGAGGGGGTGTCATTAATTGTGATGAAATAATTTAAACCATCAGGAATAAATGAGGCTGTTAAGCTAAGTTCAGATTCCATTTGCCATGCACATGTGTCTAGCAGCCTGTGTGCAGTTAAAAAAAATTGAATTATATTAGCTCATGAGTAGAAGTGAAACAGATACTGTAAATGAAACAAGTTGCTGTGTAGTGATGACATCGTGTTGAACCACTTCACAGAGTTACAGTTTGTAGGATCAATATATTGAAAGTGGTATATTATTTAATGAATTTTTATATAAAAGCAATCTTATGGCATTGAGGGATTATAGTAAGGGCCAGTGGTTTATTGGAGCAAGGAGAAGATGGTTTGGTGGATAGGTAGAAACAAGCAAGCTGTCAGAGTAAGAAGGGGTGGGTGAGTGAGGTTCTAAGCCTGCTGAGCCAGGCTGTATCGAAGTACAGCTCACCTTTCTGTAGAATTTGGCTTTGAGTAGAATTTGCTTTACGTACCATATGTAGGCTAGAGGACGGTTTCTCTCTGCTGACCAACTTTCGATGTCCTTTTGAGGGTTTCTGACACTTTAAACACATCTGTGTTGTTTTCCTGAGACTAAAAACAACTAGATAGATTACTCTTTAAGCAAAAGAACATATTTTTAAGGCTTGAAACAATCAGTGAAGACTGATTTCAAATGTAATTTTCAGGCGCTATGGAAAGAGGCAGCCCTAATTTACAAAGGAAAGACTGTCAGGTTTGGAATGTTGGGACATCTCTGAGGTTTTGAGCACTAAACTGAGCAATGGCATGTAGGTTCCAAGGTACATTTCTAAAATAAGTAATTCTTTTTACACATAAGCAGAGTTTTCAGACTTGAACTTTTATTTAAAAATAAACATGGGAATTTGAAAAATAAAATGAGACTGTTTTGGTATGGAAAGCATTTTTTAAAAACCGTGGGAGAGGTACTCGCCTGTCAGGTAGAAGCAATGGTCCAGGGCCTTGGATGAGAGCCATTTTACTGCAAACCTCTGGTCCCACTTTGCTAGGCCAGTCCCCTTTCCACCTCATAGCCCTTCTCCTTTCCCTGTTCTGTATTTCCTTTTTTTCCTTCTTTTTCTTTGTCTTCTCTCTTTTCTCTTTCCCTTTCCTTTATTCTTACTTTTAAAAATCCTTTTGTATTTGACTTTCTTTACAACCTGTTATTATTCTCCATCCTCCATAGACATGAACTGCAGTTGTTTCCATTTACAGTCTTAGTCTTATATTTCCTGTCACTAGTTAAAAGATTAAGATCCACAGTTACTTACATTGCAAACTTATAAAATTTATGGTACATTTTTACATAAACTTGTGTGACCATTTATGGATTTTTCCAAGGAATGTGAATGAACCTTAATTAGTTTATTTTATTTTATTATTTTATTTTTTTAAGGAATTCACAGTGCTCACTGAATTATCCATTTCCCTGGGGTCATGAATGGAATCGTTATTGATGAAAGCTAGAAATTTGTGGCTTCAAGTTACCATCTTCCTTCTTATCCTGATGTAGGTGGAAGGCATTCAGATGGCGGTGTTTGAGTTTTCTGACTTTAAACTTGTATGAAATCTAATAGAGTAACCAGTAGTTAGGACATCACTTTTGTGTGTCTTGATCTTTGGATTTCATTTTAATTCATGAAGTGGAATAGGAAGACTTGAGTTTCTTCAGGTCGTCTTGGCATTGTTGGAGGGATCGAAGAGTATAATGTGTGAGTAAAAGTCACTGTGCCTAGCACTTAGCTAATAGTGATGCATTATTATTTTATAAATATATAAATGTATAAAATAACAATACCTAGCTTTTGTTGGCTAAGCACATAAAAGGAAATTTTTCCTTTGAAAATTTTACAAATCTTGAGTATTTAAATATTTATCTTTAAACAATTTTATAATTTCCCCCCAAGAATAGGGAATCCAAGGTGAACACAGAAGATACCTATATTATTCTTTCTTTATTTGGAAGAAATCACTGCATTCTGTAGTACATTCGTTTCTCAGAACACAAACATGTTAGCACACTCAGTGGTCGCCTACAGTTTTCTTTTGCAAGTATCTCAGCAAATACAGATAAAAAGTAGTTCCATGAACTTAAGATATTTTCCCCTATTTTAAAATTTTGATGGAGTGTGGACTGAATGCCTCTACATATTTTCAGGACCTTCTTTGTTCCCATGCTGTTGTCACTGTTACTCTCTGCTTAAGTAGCATTAAATTATTGAATTTCTGTATCTTGAGTTATACATTTCAGGTACATTATGGATTAAACAAACCTTAGTTGAATGGCTTAAGAATTTAACTACATTTTGCATTCTCTCTCAATACCACTGTTCCTAGAAGAGAATGTTATTTAGATTTCAGAATACCAATTTAATATAAGCTGTTCATGATGAGAACTGTCGGTATTAATATAAGAAATTTGTAAAAGATGATTATTTTTACTTTCTGTAAGTTCTTAAGTCATAGTGGCTTCATAGAAGCTTTGTAGAAGGTGAAAGGAAAGTTAGGAAAACAGGAAGTACTTTTAATTCTTGGCTTTAATAGAGAGAATTATGTGTTTATGTTGGAGTGTATCATATATATCTCATTACATAGAAATCCATTTTTTTTTATTATTTACAATAATGGTGATGTTCTATTTGAAAATTTTGTTGGAGTTAGTCAGAATGAATATTTACATTGAGAACACATAATCTACCTCCAGAAGAAAGAAAAAAAATCTTTTGTTTGGGTAGATAATGGAATCTCCATTTGTGAAATTCCATTAGAATTTACTTTAGACATGTTTTTGTCGTTGTTGTTGTTATGGTTTTAAAATTTAAACTTGGAAATATAATCCAATGTCTTCATTGTCAGGTTTGAAAACCGAGGCCCAGAAATTTTAAAAGATTTACCCAAAATTACATAGTAAAGTATTCTTTATTTATGATGTGTCAAAGCCTTTAAGATATTATTTACTGGTTTTTATTCCTTTAGAGTCCATAAAGGAAAGCTGTGTTCTAAATTTCTTCTTGTCTTTGAAAATTATTTAACTCAGTGTGTCCTTTGTTCTATATGATCTGAGTGGACATAAATAAAGAATGGCTACATTTTTAGGTACCAAGGTAGTGGTCTTAGCAGGTTTCCCCACCAAAACAGTAGATCCTTTGCCTGGTGCAGGAAATGTGCTAATAAACTTGATGCTAAGAAATGGAATGTTTTGGTGTGGCTTTTTTTCTTTTATCTTTTAGTGTCAGTATAGAATTTAGTCGTTGGACAAAAGCTAGTTTTTGAACATTTAAAAGTGCAGTCTCATCTAAGTAATTCCTATTTCAAAAGAGAAGTGCCATTGCCAACATTTGAAGAACGAAATTACCTAAGAATATAAAAGTATTACTCTTTAATGTTCACTACATGCCAGTGGAGTTTGATGGAACGTAGAAGCAGACCAAGTCCCCTTGAAATCACTGTTATCATAAAAACATTTGTAAGTGCCTTTTTGGGTATGGTTCTGTTTGCATCCTATAAAAAGTGAGCTGTATAGACAGGGTCTGGGCCCTCTAGGAGTTTATAATCAAAAACAGATAATGTAGCTGACATCTGTTATTGTATTAAGGTCTTACAAATAAACATTGATCAAATACATAAATAAAAGTTTTATATCAAAGACCAGTAAAAACCTTTTTGCTTGCCTGATTAAATAAGTAAATAGACAGTCTCATCCCCACACTAAAACTATTCGTAGGAGTTGTAAAATAGCTAAATTGGAATAATCCTGACACCAGGATATTTCTTTATGTTGTTATTTTTTAAGGGTTTTCAGAGAGTGCTGGCATTATTCTATCACTGATAGCTTGTTGCAAGTGAATCTGTATTTAGAGATGCTGTTTTTATCTTTCTTGTTAAAGTGTTGGGATGAGTTGAAAAATTTCCTCCCTCTCCAATTTTTCCCATTTCTAACTGTTGTCTGGTGGTATTTGCTGTCGTAAACCAGCATTGTGGAGTGTACTTTAAAATTTTATCGAAGCCCTGATGTTAGTAGAAATGGTATTTTTTAAATTAGCATCCTTTCTCTTCTAAGTCAGCTAGAAACTGCATTAAAACAAATACAAGAGTTAAAGATTGATTCTGTAATGAGATGAACTTATATATCCAAAATGCTTTGAGGGGAATGTTGATAAGAAGAGGTAAATTCACAACTTTGGCAGATCTGGTTGTAAGTTTTGAGTAAAGTTATACCACCTAAAATTAAACATTTAAATGTTGGCAGCGGGGATAGGTATTGAGTTTGATAAAATATTTTCTTTCTGCGTGCTTCAACCTTAATGCAAGGTATTTTAACAGTCACTTCATTTTTGAAGTGTAAGGGAACTAAAACAGCAACATTGGGAAGTCTAAACATGAACCTGTCTCAAAGTTCAAGACATTAAAAAAAATAGCTATCTGTACTACCCCAGTGTAGGTGTCTGTCTGTGTAAATTAAAGCATGTGGATGCATAAATTAATTAGAAGAACAGCCACTGATATAAATCAGACTTATTTGGTACACTGATGAAATGAGCATTGTTTATAAGATTATCTTGTTATTTAATCTCTTCTATGTAAACCTGGCTGGTTTGCATTATGAAGTAATAATACAATTAATGTGATGATGGTATACATTTTCTTGGTACAGGCCTGATCTTGCAGGCCTTTCTTGACTGGGATTTGTATGTATAGAGGACCATAAGAACTGGAAATTTTAATTAGCAAGAATGTAAGTATGTTCCTCCTCTTCCCCTCCAGTTGTGTGGTGAATTTTTTTTTTTCTTGTATCTCATTCTGTTTCCTGGGATAGCTTATTCTTTTTGAACCACTCGTGTGCTGACCCCAGAAAAAGGAACTGCCTTCAGATATTATTTTCTCAAAACTGTGCAAAGTTCATTACGAGAGCTACCTGCTGTCTTCCAGCTATGCTCTGCTGTGCTACCGGGTCTCAAATAAAGAGAAATTTTACTTATAAATGAAGCCATTAGGAATTTCTTGAATAAACAGTGTTTTTTTCTCTTTGATATGCAAAGGAATTTTGTTTATAGCTGTTAGTCATATAAGTCCATGTCTAACACATGTAAGGAACATTCGTTATCTTTTGTATGAAAATGGAAAAAAATACTCCTGTCAGAGAGCAGAAAGCAAAAACACTAAAAAAAAAAAAAAAAAAAAAAAAAAAAGGAAACAATCCTAGTGTAAGGGAAAATTGTCAGTGTTGTTACTTAATGTTTGATTCAGAACTTTTGCTTGGTGTTTTTTGCTCTTGTTTACTCTGCCTACTTTCCTCATCACCTTCCCCCAGACTCCATGAAGTTGGTGTCATGTCCTAAAATGAAAACTTTGCTTTTGGGGAAATTAAATCAAAGGTATGCATTTTATTGTTCTTGCTCTCAGGTTGCTTAACTATTCCACAATGTTCTCTTATCCTGTAACAGAATTTGACAGTGGTTTCCAATAATTTAACAAAGAATTGTAGGGAAAAAAGGTATCACAGGTAATTTCCTCTTGATGTACTTTTATGAATGGTGCCTGATGACTAGTATTTGTTGTTCCTACTTAATTTCATCTAGAGAATGGATTTAGAACAGTGTTGTTTTAGGATTATACCTGTGACAGATATGAATGTGTATAATAAACTCTTAATTGGGATTTTATTTTGCCCTGAACAATTAGTATTTTTTCCTTCTTTACTAGTCTACTTTGATGTTAAACATTTCCAAATTGATAGATCAGATATTTGGATATATTATTTTAAAGATTTTTGTCTCATCGTCATACGAGTGCCACAGATCTCCCTGTTTCAGTAGTAATTATCTATGATGCCATAGCAACATCCCTGGCTGTTAGCAGAATATGTATTCTTTCAGTGGTTTTGTGACTCAGTAACCACTAAGGTTTCAGGCCAATTGCCTATAAATGATTTGTTCAGAGTTTGCTTAATGAGAGAAACTGTGGCGTAAGACAACCTCACAATACATGTAAGGATACATTTTCTCTGTTACACTTGGCTCTGTTCTGGATTATCCAACTTGGATTTTTAATCACTGTTGAACTATGCAGATATATCTGATGGAGTTTGGGTCTGTTTCCTGGAAGTCTTTCGGGATAATACTTGTAAAACCAGTATTGAAATCAGGGAATCTATTGACTAGAGCCAGGCATATGGAGCGACAGGACTCCTTCAGGGTTGAAGAGGTGACTAACAGTGAGCTGACGGCTCTTTTCTACTTGCTTATTAGAGCCTGCTTCTCAGATCTGATAGGAAACAGATTTCAAAGAGCTGAGAAGACCATGTGAGGCTACATGTTCTGGTTTTAGCTGGGAGTGATACATGTGACCAGAGCATGTCAGAAGCTCTAGGGCAGCAGTCTCCAACCTTTTTGGCACCAGGGAGCAGGATGCTCCTATGAGAATCTAATGCCTGATGATCCGAGGTGGTAATGATAGTGCTGGGGAGCGCCTGCAAATACAGATGAAGGAGCTTCACTTACTGCTCTCCTGCCGCTCACCTCCTGTTGTGAGGCCCAGTTCCTAACAGGCCACAGACTGGTACCCGTCTGCCGCCCAGGGGTTTGGAGAACCCCGCTCTAGGGTATAGTCTGCCTCTCTCTATCGTCGAATAGAAGCCCTGGTGGTAAAAGTAAAAGGCTCTTTGTACCCTTCAGAATTTTTCTGATGAGTGTGGCTTCTCCGGGATTCCTATTCTGAATGGAAAGCTCTAGCCTTTCTGTGCTTTTCTTAGTTTCTCTCTTATTTATCTTTTCTTTTTTACTGTGAATTATGTCGCTACCTGATTACTTCCTTCATTTTGATACAGTCAGATATTATTTTATCATTTTGTTTTAACCTTTTAGGATCTTTGGGGGAGCTGGTTTAGCTTAGATCCTCCTGGAAACAGATCCTGAAATGGTGACTTGGATGAAGGTACTCTGGGTAGATTTCAGAGTAAGAATGAAGAACCAGGGGAAACCAATACAAAGATGTAATGGCTAGGTGGAGAGCCAGAGGAGAGAAAGAGCTATTAGGGGGATCATTTCATAAACTATATAAATGTCTTACCAATGTACTGTATACTTGAAACTAATCATAAAATAATTTTTTTTTTAAACAGATGAATTACAGAGGGGATAAATACTATCGCTAATGGGTGCTTTTTCTCATGGGGTCCTTCTGAGGTGCCTCATGACTATGTCTCCCCCAACAAAAAAGATGGAAACGTTTACCCGTTGACTTTCATTCTCAATTGGCCCTCGAAGCATTAACTCCCCCACACTTCTGACTGGTGTGTATACATCTTCCATGTTGTCAGGAAGTGTGAGACACACAGGGCAAACTCAGGGTAAGATGCTAATTAACTACAAAGAGGGAAGTTGGCTGATGTGGCTGGAATAACGAGACAGGAAGGATTTTGGGTACTGCAGAGGAGGGAGCCCTCTAGAGAGTGTGTGCCTTTACCTCCTTTCTGTTATTTGGAAGGACTGTTGGCATTTTCCTCAATAATTTTAGCATACCATTTGGAAACTGGTCATTCACCATTGGGACCAGAGTGATCTAGAATAGGTAATAATGTATTTCCCTTTTGTGGACACAGGTCCCTTGCACAAAATATTTATAGACGTTAAATCAATTATATCCCATATCCTTGGTTTTGGAATGGGGAAAAGTTAACTGTTCAGTTACTCGGTATTCTTCTAAAACACATAGTTATTTAGCAGAATTCTGTTACAGGGTAATTTAGCACTTTCAGATCTACAAAAGTAGACCCAGATCTTCGCTGTGTTTTTCTAAATGGACCCAAGAACCCCAAAAGGTATAGTTAATGCTTTTATTAACTGTTGACATCTGATTAGTGAGGATTTAGATAAGAGTGTAAGGAAAAACTAAAAGTAGTCCCCAGTGGGATCTAAACATTACGCATATCTTCAGCGCTTATATGAGAGGAGAATCTGTTTCAGAAGCTGTCTTCTAATAAAAGCAGTTGAGTTACACAATTATTATATGTGTTCTTTTTATTGTATTTATGTATTTTTATTGGAATCTTTGTCCAAAAATTATGAGGTTAAACTACTGTCATGCAGAGGGCATGAAATGTCAAGGTTCCCGACCATCCACTCTAAGCAGCAGTCCAAGTCTCTTAACACCTTTTGCTTCTTACAAGTGGATGAACTGATCTTAATTATTTCTTTGTGGTATCTGGTTTCTGTTTTTCCTAGATGTTCCTGTTTTTGAGGAAATACATGTGCGTATAGGAATATTTAAGGGTGGTAGAGAAAAACAAGTTCTCTCTTTCTCCAGGTAGATGGAAGGGACACTTTGCAAATGAAATTTATCACACAGTATCTGACATACAGTAATTCCTCAATAAGTTATTATATTTTTTAAAGGTAAAAGACAGGGACAGAAGAACAGCAGAGAAGCAGATTCTAATATGAATTTGCAGCTGTTGTAACATCCTCAGTCAGGTGTTGTCATCCAGTGAAATATTCTTCTGATTTGCTCTTTTGCTCCACTTCAGAATAGACAGTACTATTTCAAAAAAGAGAAATCAGTTTACTCTACTAGAATTTTCTCTTGGTCTAGGGAGTTGAGTCATTGGGTGACTTGAGGTAAAGATACCTTAGCACCTTTAGGACAAAATACAATCTCAAGGGTTTGATAGAACATACCATCTAGAGGATGGAGTTTTAGATTATAAGGAAAATGATTTCCTTTGTGGGCTCTTCAGGAACAATTTTCTATCTTGTGGTTGGTCACTGTCAATGTATGGCAATTGCTTTCCATTATAATCCCAAGCTCCAATCAATAGGTACAATATTATGCAACCTGTAGTTACACTGTAACCAAAATATGTCAAATGTGGTTTCTGAGTGGCTGATTTACAGTAAGTCTTTCTCAGTCCCTAAAGTGGATATTATGACTAATATGAACTCCCATAGACTGAGGCATTTTTCTTCATATGAAAAGTGTGTGTGTTGGGAGGTGGGAGTGGGCTATGGAGATGGGAGGAGCAGTAAACCACTGTGTCAACTTATTCATATACAGATTGATCCATTGTCATCTCCTTTGCATCTACATGGATTGTTGTGAATTATCTGCTCACCCTGGGAGAAACGTGTTCTGAATTCTAATCATTTGAAATCTGTGAATCTATTAAAACCATATTTGTAGCTCTAAAAAAATTGATATTCGCTGGGCAGTTTGCCCAACAAGAGAAAGTCAAAGAGATTATACACTTATTCTAAGTAACAGCAACCACCCTGCCAATTCTTCCTTTGAAAGAGTACAGCAGACCCAAATTATACATCTCCTGGTAAGGGGAGACAAGAAAAGAACTCAATATATCAAAATCGGAAAGTAAATTCCACAATAATGGCTACAATAATGTTTCAAGATGTGATTTCAGCATGGGCCTAAGTCAGTGAACTAATCATAGCTTAGCTGGGTTTTAAATTGTTTAAAGCACATCCCAAGGTGGTTAAGTATGTTTATTCTTCTTACTCGAAAACTCATATACCAGCAGACCCTGAGATTGTGTGGGATGATAGCCACCTCACTGAGGAAGAACATGAGGCCAAGAGTGTCACAGTGACGTACTCTAGTTAAAACACGGTCTTCTGATTTCCCATCTAAAGATCTTTTCATCAGGTACAGAATTAATACGTTAGCTCCTAATGTATGCTGGAGCTGGTGATATGAAGATGCATAAGCATGTTTCCAAGGGAGCTCTGCTGTATGCAGTGGGTGGTAAGCTGACTTGTTAGAATTGCACTGGAATCTCCCCAAGGGATAGGTTTTGTTTCAGCTTCAACCAGCATGCCTGGCTCTTAGTAGGAGGTACCTGATAATTGATGAATGAATGAATGAATGAGATAAATGCTGATCTTTGTTACAGAGGACAAGCAAACTAAGAATTCACACACAAGGTAAAGTTTTAGTCAAGTTTTTAAATAGATTGTATTCTTTTGTGGTAAATATTGTGGAGAATCAGCATGCTTAGCTGAATGACACTCTCCTTGAGGGTAAGAACCAGGTTGTGTTCACCTTTGTACACTAGGTGTCCAACATAGTGCCTGGCACATAGTGGGTTCTCAAAAAATATACCATGCCCTCTCTCTGTACAAACTTGAAGTGCACTTTACTTTCCGTATTAAGAATCCGGTAAATGTTTTGGTTTTAAAATATTTCTTGTTTCCTTATATCTAAATGATATATACTAGAGAAAATAAAATGCTATCAAAAGAATAAATCTCATTTGATTTAATTATGCCAATAAGAAGTTGAAAGGAGTATTTGCGCAGATATTTCTCACTTTCAGATAATTGGAAATCAGCTTTTTTTCTTGGACTGTTGAAGATAACTACTTCAGATGACAACATTTGGCAGTACATAGAAAGTCCCACTGTTAATTTTCAATTAACGATGTTGATTATCTTGTCCAGTAACAATACTTCAGTTGTTTGCACTGTCTATCTCAGTTGAGTAGAGCATGGAATCAATAAGAGCATAATTATAAGTTTTATTCTTGTATGGGCTGGTTAGGTTTGCAAAGGGAAAAAACCCTTGAATAAACATAGACAGCATTCCAAATGTTGGTTAGCTGTTAAGTAAGTAGATGATACTATTTATTACAAAGGAGAACTTGGCTAAAGAAAGTGGATCATCACATCTCATTACCTTTCTTGAATAAACAACTAAACATGTATTCTAGTGACACTAGTTTCATAACAATGTGTGTGTATGAAATGCATTTCTAAAATTACTATTTACCTCTTTAATGAAAATAGGAAACCTATAATGTTCATTTTGGGCTTACAGTTTTTTTCAGAATAAAATACTACCCTAAATACTAGCTTATAAATATCGGAATTTGTATGCAAATTTTAAAACACTGTAAACTCAGGCAGAAAAAAAATATCAAAAGAAAAAATATCGAGCTAGTAAAGTGTTCAGTGTGAATAGTACTGATTACATTAAAGTGAAATAGATACTACTTTCTCAGAACATCATAATTTTTTTTAAAGGGTATATCACCTCAAAAATATGTGTTAATCTTGGTTTGAATAGATTACCAGCAGCAGAAGAGATAACTTGCTAGTTATATACCACTTTTGAACTGAGAAATCATATCAGGTCAGCTAGATGTGTGTTGACATGTTTAGCAACAGAATCACCCAACAAGTTTCAGTAATGAAAGCTGACCTATGGTTTCTTGAAAGATGTTTTTACTTAATTGCCAAAATAGTGTGGATGTTGTTTACTGCGTTGTCAATTGCATCATAGTATTCAATATTGAAAGTATTGGTCAGTAATCTTTTTGTGTGTGTATTTTTAGCTGTTGTTTTCTTTTAATGAAGCATATTAACTGTCTTTAATACCATACCACCTGTCTGTTTTATTGAAGGATTCATGCTGTTGAGAAAAACATAATAAAACATCTATATAGAGTTATAGGAGAGAACATTTGCAATGGAGATGACAGAGATCAAGGGAATGCCAAAATTACCAGAGTAAAGAAAACAGAGAATTGAAGATGAGACCAGAAACAGAGAGATAGAAACGCCCTCTGGCAAAACATAGCTCTGGAGGAAACTTTGTTAGAAGATAGAACTGCATAGGAAAAAATGTATTTTATATAAAAAATATACTAGAAGTCACTCCTATATATTGAAATTGAAATTCAGAGTTCATATGAGAAATAACCTCAACAGAATTATCAGTGAAATAGTTATTTAAAATACTGTTTCCCCCCCACACACAGATTTTCATTAAAATATCACTGGGAAACAAACTTAAGAAATTGATAGATTTTCAAATAAAATGTTAATTAAATATAGTTTATTATTTTTTATTCTAGGAGTCCTTGTAAATATGACTAAAAACTAATCACAGTAGTGTGTATGTTTTTAATTAGTGATGATTTCTCAGGAAAAGCTAAACAGGTAGGAAGTATATGCTTACAAATTTTTTTTAGGCTTATTGTCTGTTAAACAAATGCTTAATTATAAAGGAAATAAAATTTAGGAGTATCCACCTTCGACTTTTAAAAAGAAGTTAGAGGACACAGAATAGAAAAGTAAAGATAGAAGGTTTTTGTCACTATGCTTAAAATGCAAATATGATCACATTTCTGAATTTCTGAAAGATCCTTACATGAGTGTGCCCAGATTTGTGGTATATAATGGCTTGGTTTTAAGAAGTAGTAAATTTTATACTGATTGGAAAATTAACTGACAATATGAGTTTTCATTTCTCCAAATTAGTCATGATGCTAGTCAAATATCAAACACATTTATGTGCTTGGTAACATAAGATAGTGTCAAACAGTAAAATTAAGAGAATAAAGACCACTGAACCTAAAAGAAGTCAGAGTCTAGTACAGCATATTTCTATGATTTCTAAGGTACCTTTCTGATTTATAAAGAATTTCTTGGATTCAGAATAGGCTAGGTATCTTCAGCATTACACATAGTACTTCACTGGTGTAAGTGAAACATTCCAGTGCACACATTTCATATTGATAAATTTACAGAAAAAGTCACTGAGTTATAATTAATCAAATATGAGAATTGCACAGGTGTGTGTGTTCCTTGCAGGATGGCATGGCCTTGTGCATCTCATTCATGACTTACCTCAGTTGTTTCTTCTGTAAGAGATCCCTCACCACCTTGTTCACCTGGTTTGGCTTCCTTACCCTCTTGTATATAGAGTTTCCTGTATATCCCTCTCTCTCTCTCTTCCTGCTGTACCATCTGTTCCTGCCACACTGCATAATAATTGCTTTCTTAGTGATTCTTACCCCCATTTATGCTGTTGTGGTACCTTGATTTGTGGTCATGCTTCATTCTTGTGGGTGCCTCCAGCACACAGTACAGTGTCTGGCACATGTATATCAGGTGCTGAGTAAATGCCTGAGTGCATGCATAATTGAATGAATGGAAAGAAGGAAGAACTAGGAAAAATATTGTGCAATGGTAGCATTATCGTAGATTTATAGAACATTTTTCACTTACCTTCGCCTCCATTTCGAAAAGTAGGCATGGGGCAATGCTATTTAATTTACAGATGAAAAGAAGCCAAATGATTTGACCAGAGTCCACAGGTGGTATCAGAGTTAGACCCAGTCCTCAGCTACCTGCTTTGGATTTGTTTTTTCACTCCGTATGGCTGATTCTTTATCATAGTAATAGAGTTAATGTTATGACTGTGACGGAGGTCAGGTTTGAAGTGGGGAGAGTTTACCCCCTGAGCAAAACAGCATGATCAGCCAAAGGCAAGCACCTTTCCCTTACTTACCTCTTTTGTTTTCTAAATGCTGTTACTGCCCCTGCTGTTATTCTTCTGTCATTTCCATGTATGTGCCAGTGATGAGCACCTAGAAACCATGTCCAACAGCAGACAAAATTAAGATACAGGTAGTTTTCAGAAATTTTTACCAAGTAGAATTTCTGAAGGTCTGGCATCCTAACTACAAAGCCAGATTCCCTTTGCTGCCCCAGATCAGTCCCAGCATAAAGGACAGAGGTCCCGAGCAGGAATTTGGTGTAACTTTTTGGGTCAAGGACACCATTTGGTGCAGTTGTAGTGGAGTGTTATTGGACATGAAAGTTTTGGCTCCATAGTTGAGAGGGTTGGTAAGAATTGTGGGAAGTCTGGGCAAAGGGCAGCCATTGGGAATAATTTGCATGCTAATATGCAACAGCATGGGCAAGTAGCCACAAAGGACAGGCATGAAAGTGTAGACACCCTTGGGATCCTGGCGGTGTAAGAGGTCAGTGACATGGAGCACTGTATTTGAGATGAAGTAAGCCCTGCCTTCGTAAGTTCAGTGTGGGTCCTTTTAGATGGTATTTTCCTTTACATGGAGACATAGGAAGAATGAAGGTCTACAAAGTAGAGAATCAGGGTAGAGAGATTTGAGAACCAATGGAAGGGAGGGTTTAGTTTTTCTCTTTTGATCATTCCTGTTTAGAGTACTTACTGGGAATAATAGGGGCCTATAAGTATTTGTTTAAGTTTGAATAAATATGATTGGTTCAGTAACCTTATTGAAGAATGATGGAACTAGTGGAAGGAACTAGTGGAAAGTTCTCCCTGGCTTTATGCTATCAAATGGTCATTCCTTTTTCTGTTTTAAGTTAGGTATTTTCTCTCTTGTGATGAGTTAAAATCTGGCCAATTATCTCTGGCTGTACCCCGTTGTGATCAACGTGCCTCTGAAAGTATGATTCATAGGATTTAAAGAAAACATTGGAGATGTGGTCTGATTAATGTCAAATATAATGGAATTTTGCGCTGTATATGCTTCATAGGTTTTTTATGTTTACTTTTTGAGCCATATGTTCTAGACTGTTTTAAATATGTAGAATCACAACATCTACCATTTTGAGGCTCAGAGTATCTATTTCAAGTATACAAAATAAACTCATGAACTAATACGTCAATGTTTTCCCCTCTGAGGAGAAATATTAGTTTAATGGGTTGAGTAGAAATTTACTTTTGAATGGTTAAGTAAATTGCCATCACCTTGTAAGCTCCTAAATCCCAATCTGTTTTTCTAAGGAAACATATTTACAGCTGTTTTGAATAACTAGTGGTTTGAGGATGATTGTTAGTGTGGTTTCTACACACCCCAAACTTAGACCATGCTCTGTTACTTGTCTTTGAAGCTAAGCAGTTGGCTATGGAGTTCAGTTAAATAACTTCAGATTAGTTTTATTCATTAAATATATTTTTTAAAAGTCTGCTAACATTTAATTCTGTAGTAGGCATTTACAAAATAATTTTCTTATATACATTTACGTAGACATTTAAAACATTTTTAGAAATTAATTTTGATTTTTTAATTCAGGTAATTTTATCACAGCAAATAGTGTGTGTGTGTGTCTGTGTGTGTGTGTGTGAGATGAGTAGACGTTCATGGCCGCTTCAGTAGGAGTTTCCAAAACAATAGAAATATATGGGGATTTTGACTAAGAGAATGCCTGAATGGAGAGGAAACTGATGACATTAAATGTTAATGGCCTCTGAAATTATGAGGCAGAAGACTCTAGAGTCTCCTATAATGTGGATTTATGCTTGATTTTCACCTCTGGGGAACTAACATAGAGATTAGCTAGTTCTTTAAAGACTTTCCATGTGTGTCACTGAAGTTGGTCTCCAAAGAAATGTGACTTAGGCAGAGCAAATGGTACTTGCTGTTTTATAAATGGGGAAACTGGTTTTGAGAAGTTATGTGGTTTAACCAAGTAAACTCACAAAGCTAGCAAGGACTCACTTTAGTAGGACTAAAACTCAGGGTTTCTCCTAAAAAGTTGAGCTTATTGTCCATTGTGTTATGCTCCTGGTGACATAGGAAGGAAGTATGGACTCACCACCCCTTTCCTTGTCTCTGGGAGTGGAGAAGGTTTAATTGGGAAGTTTAATTACTTGTTTTGAGTCTCAGTTTCTTTACCATTAAAATAGGAACAATGGTATATATATTTCACAATATTTAATATTTAGGATTAAATGGGATCACTTTGGTATCTTCGTGAGCACTCAATATTTTTTAAAAAGTTTTTACTTTTTCCTTTTTTCCTTGTGCAAAAAAAAAATTAGCTTTATTTGTGCAGGCAGATTATAGCCCATGCTAATGGATACTTTTAATCAGCTCATGTTCTGCTAAGTGATGGGAGGTATACATATAAACATGTAACTAATACAAAGTATTGCATAGTACAGTTGTGCTATGTATTAGGAACCAGGGGGAGTAAAGATAAGGAAGCAATAATGTTTCCTATGGAGTAAGGTTAGGAAAGGAAGTGCTATTTTGATCTAGTGCTTAATGCTCAAAAGATGGGGAGTTTTTAGAAGGTGCAAGGCATCGAAAGCCAGGCAAGTACCATGAGTAAAGTGCTAAGTACGTATATTTGGGGAACAGCTGATCAAGGGGTCACTGATGCGGATGAAACTTCTTGGGAGAGATGATAGATATATAAAATTAACTTGCAGGGAATAATTCAGCTCTATTTATTTAATATATTAGTTACGTGTATAGTTCTGTTTCAGGTACCAGTTTGGTTGCTGAGAGTACAATGGTGAATATGACAGTCTTATTTTCTTGGAGATTATATTCTAGTGAAGAAGACAAATAATAAACAAAATAAATATGGAGTATAATAAGAGCTATGAAAAAAAGTAGAGCCAAGGAGATAGGGTCCGAGAGTGGGGAGGGGCCTGCTATTTTAGATAAGATGATCAGAAAAGATAGCTTTGAGGAGATGACATTTGAGCAGAGGCCTGGATAGAATTCCAATGAGCCCTGCACAGATCTAGGGGAAGAATATTCCAGCAGAGGAAATGGCAATTACAAAGTGGGATCCTGAAATTTCAGAAAGGTATAATGAAAAGGATAGTCTTTTTACATGAAAATACAATGGTATCTGTAAAACCGTTGTTAGGGCTCTCTGCATTTGTGTGTGTGTGTGTGTGTGTGTGTATGTGTGTGTGTGTACGTGTACATACATACATTTATTTGTCCCCTCTTCCATCCATCTTTCATTTGCTCATTCACCCATCTAATCATCAATACACGTATCCAGCTAGCCAACCATTCAACCAATATTTATTGAGTGCCATCTGTGACCCAGGATACCATTTAGGTCTTCACTCTCACTTGAACCCATGCTTAAGTTTAATAACATTCTAAAATACAGAATATTATACTAATCAGTAGCTTATGTATTGGTCTCATCTATTTTTCTAAACCCAATTGATAATTTTCAGACAGTTTAAACTGTCACCTTATTATCCTCTGCCAGGTCTGTAGGTCATATGTACTTCAGCTGTTGCCACCATCTTATAGGGAAGAGTTGAAAAAAGGGACCAAAAAAAAAAAAAAAAGAGTACCCATTACAAATGGGTAAAGAGGACACTGGCACTGAATATTTGATAGTTGGATTGTCTCTTCTGGGCGATTTAGTGAATCATCTGTGTGGCAAAATGCAGTCTTTTCCTAAGAGACAGACCAAGTTGTTTATTGATGCTGGAGAGGAAAAGGGTTGGGCACATACTTGCAAGACCTATGATCTTTCCCAGAATGTGGAAGGATAAGGGAATTGCTAAGAATTTGACATTGGAACTATTCCCTTTAATTGTGGCTTTGGCTATTTGAAGGAAAAGAAAGTTAAGGAATCCAAAAGGTGATAGATATGTTGAACAATATGGGAGCTATTTATGCTGAAAACATTTGGCCAAGTAAATGCGTGTTTTAGTTGCAGGCAGTATAAATTGAGGTGGCCTTGTTTCACAGTGGCAGTTAGGAAAATTAACTAAAAGATACTAACTGCTCAAAGTTTTGGTTTATTTTCTTTCTTCTTCCTTATCCTTCCTACCACTCCTTTATAACTAATTTTTCTTCTTTCCATGCTTTGCAATTATTGCAGAAACATTTAATAATGCTCATACTTAAAATTTTTTAAATTCTTGTTTTGTAGGTATTACTGGTTTGGGGAATTTCTAACTTTCCAGACAGCTGGCATTGTAATATAGAGATGCTCACCTCCCTCTCAAATTAGCGCTTCCTTTCCACCTGTGGGTGATCTGGACACCATCCCCTCTGTTGTCCCAGGAATCCCGGTCTACTATTGAGCCTCTGTTTTTCCTGCGTAGGAGGTTAATTCTTTTTAAACATGCTAATTTTGGAAAATAAGAGAAAAAGCAAAGCCATGATCACATGTGACCGCAGCTACACTCAGATAAACATACCCACATATCCAGTGTCGCTCTGCAAGTTCGGCTTCAGTGCTTAGGTTCACAGTCTAATCTCTAATATCATTGATTCATACTTGTATTTATAAGTGTCTAATATTATGAACATCCTTCTATCATCTTTTGAGGCTGCACATTATTCCATCATATAGATAAAATGATTCTCCTATAGCTTATTTCCAATTCTTTCATTTTTCAAAGATGAAATAAGCCTCTTTCTGGTCCAGGTTCATTCCCTGAGCCTATTGATGGCCAGGTCATACCTCTTTTCCCATCTGGCAGCCTGCTTCTCTCACCTTCCATTCAGAACTCAGCCTGTTCCCACCTTAGCCTCCTTCAGTATAGCTTCTGTTTCTGCTCTTCCCCACAACAGTAGCCTTGGAGAGCTGACCTCTCATCTGATGCCTCTTGCAGAAGCTTCTGCTTTTTACTGATTTCTCTCCAACATTTCATGCTTCTGGCCACGTTAGCAGTTCCTCAAAGTCTTTGGATTTTCTGGCTCTTCAACCTTCCAATTCTATCTTTACTTTTCGAGCTCCTTTTATTCTAGTTCACTTTTTGCTGTTATTATAAACATAAGTCTTTTCTGGTATTCTTCTCTCCACTTGGGGCAAGTGCACTCATCCCCGTTATTTTTATTTCCTGCCGACTTCCTGATAACTTCCCAACTCTTTCTCCAGTCCAGATTTCTCTGAAGAGCTCCATATTTGTAAGTTTGATTTTCTTGGATGCTCCACTTCAAAACTCAGCCAGTTAGAACCTAAACATTTCAGTGCCTTTACTTGCCCTCCTCCTGTTACCCTCTGCTGTATGTTAGGTAGCATCATTGTCTCTAATCCTACCCAGATGAATTCAGGACAGTCTTCCTAGACCCTGCCCTCACCCTAGCTCCTTCTCACATGGTAGCTAACTGCTGTTTTCTTCTGCATTTCTCCGTAGTCCCTGTGCCTTTAATTTTGTAGACTCCAACTATTTCTTGACTTCAAACTCGACTTTCATCCTTTTCTTGGCTGTCCCTCCTGTGAGGAACAGAGTAATCTAACATGCAGATCTGAACTTGTCACTTCTGCACTTTTCCACTCTCAAATCCTGACTTCAGCTATCCCACTGTATTAGATGAATATTAACTCCTTAGCATGATCTGGCCCACTTTCTTCTCTTTTCCTTTCTTCTAACCACTTTTCTTCTCTACTGTAGTTAGGTTTGAGCTGAGTTCTTCCTGAGTTCTTCCACTGCATTCTGTTTTCTTGCTGTTATTTGGACAGTTAGGCTGTCTGTGCCCTGGACATCCTATACCAGAATTTCCCAACCTTGGAACTTTTGACCTTTTGTGTTGACTAATTCTTTGTTGTGGGGGGCCATGTTGTGTATTGTAGGATATTTAGCAGCATCTTTGACCTCTACACGTTAGACATTGGCAACACTCCCCTCTATCCTCCACCCCCATGTGACAACCCAAAATGGCTGCAGACATTGCCAAGTGCTTCCTGAGCAGCAAAAGCTCTCCTGGTTAAGAACACTACCCTCTGTGTGCCTTTTCTGAAGTATTTTCAATAATGTCTTATGCTTATGTCTTTACCTTCTTATCTTTGCTGTCAGAGATCAGAGCCAGTGCACCTTGGCATCTCCAGCAGTGTTGAGACCAGCGGTCCCTAGTCACCCTGTGTTCATTTGCTGTCTAAGTATATGCCAACATGGACCCTTATTACTGTTCCCAGACAAATGGGAAAGATCGGTCAACAACAGAGAAATTTGCCACTCTTCAAGGGATATATTTTCATGGTTTAATTTGATACTTTATGGTGCTTTGCTTCGTAATAAGTGATTCAAGGTAATATTTTATATGTACACGGGGAAGTTGTGCAATGTTTTTTGCTAGAGTTTTTTTTAAAAAAGACTAGATATTTTAAAAGGTAATTCATTTATTTCATTAATTTTTTAATCATGGTTGAGCATCTGCCTTATGCCACGGACTTTGTTTATTTCTGGATAAAACAGTCATACCCTTTTAGGGTCTTTTAAGCTTTCCAGATAGATATTAAGGGAGTAATTTTTAATATAGTGAGATAAAAATAACTCACGGCAGCAAGGATGCTCAAGATAGTGAACTGATACAGACACGCCAGGCAGATAGACCTTGTGGCTGTGTGAAAGGTAAAGAGGATGTTTTCGTGATACTCCAAGTAATCTTAATTGGATGCTTTATAGAAATTAGCAATACAGTCTTCTCCTTTTTTTTCTTTTTCTTTTTCTTTTCTTTTTTTTTTTTTTTTTTGCTTTTTTTCACATTCATTATAGTGAATTTGGGGAATTATTTTCTAAGAAAACAGTGGCTGGAAATTGGCTCTGTCCTAAGCATTTTATGTTTCCTTTATGCTTTGTCTTAATGACTCCTCCTCCCCACCCCCCAATTTTTCCCCTCCTTCATCTGAATTTCTGTAGTATGAAGCATAATGGCAAGTATTCTGATCTTATGGCCTACTTTGTCTGCAGAGGTGTATGTGAGTGAGACCCCTTTTAATCATTCGTATAATGATTGGTGGCTCCCTGTTGTTAAACCACAGTTATTGATCCATCATCACTGAAGTACATGGCTGAAGGAACTGGTGCTGTCAGGCATTGATTGACTAGGAAGGAAGTGTAGAGCTATTCTAACTCACTTTTATTTTCATCAGCAACAGTTACAGTAGAGGCTTGTGCAAGACCTCCATGATGAAGCATCACTTTTCCTGCATTAAGAGGTGTCTGATGTGACTGAAATTGCCGGGATAACTCAAACTGCTGCATTTAAAATATTTAGAACAGAAGAAACTGTCCAAAACCTTCTTATCTGACTTGGCTAATAGTTCAGACTCTGGAAAATAAATTTTGGGGGTCTGGGATGGGTGAGAAAGAACAGATTTAGTATGAAATTGTTCCTGAGCAAATGGAAGAACATATAATATATGTTAACATTTTATTGAAGAGTTATTTCTACACAAACTGTCCAGTCAGACAAAACAAGCATGTTTTTGTGTAAGTAACATCATGTCATGACTGTTCAAGTAATTAACTTGAAGGCATAATTTTAGCTGTCTCAGTACAGTTTTTACATTTGGGCAGTTTTAAGAGGATTTGGGGACTCTGCACAAATATTTTAGATAAGTATACAAAGTGGAGATGCTAGAAGTACTTATTAAAAGTGGCTGTCTTTCATTTATTACAACTTATATATTTTAGAATCTGAAATTAGCCTTATTTGTTTTAGTGAATGTTTTAATAAAGCTCACATTATACCTTTAATTCTAGTTAGAACGAAGAAGAACAAGAACAACAAAAATAAATGAGGGGAGGGCGGTGGCAGAGGAGGGGTGAGAGGGATGCATTAAAAGGGTAAAACTGAGAAATTAGAGGACAGAAGCTATGATTTCTAGTGACTTTTTATCTGTGCCTCAGAGCCTATGCATTTGCCCCTCTCTCTGAATATTTTAGTTTTGTTATAATTACAGTGTCTTGCCTGCACTTTGTCCCTCTGATCCTTTGTTAAAGCCCAGATCACTCTGAGCAGACTGTGCTCGTAGGTGTGATTTATTGAGTGACAAGTAGCTGTAGGGTAGAACACCCGCCTCTGTACCTGAGTAAAGTATTAGACATCACAGAGCTGGGGCAGGCGGGAGGGGGCCTCCAAAGGGGATGGGAGAGGCGAAAAGCAAAGAGCAGTAACACAGCAGCTCCTGGATACAGATCAGACAAGAGGTTCTGCCACAAATCACCTAGAAACATGTCAGACGCTGCATGTTTGTTGTTTTACACTGAGGGCACAGCCGTAGTCCAAAAGTATTGATTCTTTTCTTTGTACAGAGACAGAGACTGTCAGCCCTAGCAGGCTGACCTTGGTATGGCGCAGACAACTATTCCCCACCCTGCCGACCAGATGAACCCCACAGGAAAAGCCTAGGCAAGAGATGCCAATGTCCACTTCACAGGCACAGAGAGAAACCGATGCCTGCTAAAACAGCTCCTTCTGTTTCCCAAACACTTTTCCCCCTCCTGGGCCCCCAGAGAGCTCCTTGTGACAGAAAATTGGAGGCAGGGTTCTTGGACTGTGCAAGTGTGTGTGTGTGTGTGTGTGTGTGTGTCAAAATGTACAATAAGAAACCCTTTTATTACATTTAACTGTGAGATAACCTAAAGGATATCTGGCTAGTGGTTTGTATGCATGTATAATTTTGTGTTTGAGACGCAAGTGAAGATACTTTATTTTTTGTTTGTGCAGATCAGAGGAGAAATCTCTGTGTGTGGGCACTTAAATATGTTTTGATTTTTGAGGGGGGTTTCTCTGTTTCAAAAGCCTTGATGATATATGAGATATGGGGAAAAGATATCAACTCTTACACTTAATTTTTGTGTGATTATTTTGAGAGTTTAATAGTAAAAGTACATACATCATTTACTATATGAATTCACTGTTCTCTTTTTAGTCTTAAACCAATTTGCAGCATTTAAAAAGTATCATTTATTTTGAAAGTCAGATAATTTTTAGCTGCAAAAATTAGTTTGTACTTTAGAATTCATAGTTGTTATGGCCAAATGTAGACACAAACAGATAGCCCCCAGTGTTTGAAATGAAGAGTTCAGAACTTCAACCTATAAACCATTAGGAAGAAATGACCGCAAAGGGCCTTTCAGCAAGCATAGCCGATCCTCTGTTGAGCTGGGCAGCCAACTTCAGTGCGTCAGGAGGGTTTGTTTCCAGTGAAATGGAAGGTGTTTCAAGATTCACTCCTTGCCGAAGCTGAGTGTTTTATTTTGACTAACAATAACCGGAAGGATGCCTTTCTCCCTTTCAGTTTTAGGAATGTTGTCGCATGCACAAGTCCTGTCTGTAAGATTGAGCAGTCCGTGGGGAAAACTCAAGGAGCTTTCCAGTTGTGAGAATGCAAAGACCTACTGATAGAGAAGAAAAGTGATGTCATGTGCACTTAGAGATATTTAAAAAAGAAAACAGAAAAACTCCTCTCTTTTAAAATTAAGCTTTCTCTTTCCCTATAAATTTATACAAACAGGTTCAGTATATGTGATAGGTTATTAAATTTGCATAACTCACTTAATTTTTTATTAAAATGAGTTTTCAAGTGAGCCATCGAAGATAAAAATTGCAAGTACATTTAAGGCATCTTAAACTCATTTCTCACTTGTATGAGAAATACTTCTATTTTCTACATGTATACTTTCACATACATACAGTTTAAGTGACTTGGCAACCTAAAACAAAATTCAATAGCTAAAAATTGATTCGTTTTATAGCCTTTTTTTTTTTTTTTTACTTCATCTTAAAGTGACAGATTGTTTTAAAGTATTGGGATTCTCAGACTCTTAACAGGGAAACATTTCTGATAACTATGCTATTCTCTGAAAACAATGTAAGACTTAACTGATTATTTTATTTTCTCATGCTGATTCTAAATATTTCTCTCTCTTTTTTTTTTTTTATTGGGCCTCTCTCACCCAAAACATCATTACATTTTAAGGGTAGGAACAGCTGGGCAACTCTGTTTTTAGGTACCAAAAAAAAAAAAAAAAAAAAGTAAATTATATCAATGTCTTTACAAAAGAATAATCTACTTATACATGGGAGGTGAGGAGTGACTCCTCTATGTAAGAAATACCATGTAAGAAAAATAGTGGAGGGAAGAGATTAGGAGTGGTTTAAAATCTGAACACTCAGGATTGGTATTTTTTTTAACACTCTACTTTTCTTTTAATACATACGTGCTAATCATCTGTCTTTCTCTCTTCCCTGTATATGTTGTGCCCACTTGATTTACTACTGAAATTATATTGCTTTTGAAAGTGTCAGTTGAGTTATTCCTTGCCTTGTTAGTATCATGTTTGATTTCTTGGACAGAGACATAAATCACTATCTAATATGCAGGTCTTTTGAAGACGCACCCAAGGTTTATTGCCAGTAACAGACTAGTGGCCTTATGTGGACTTTCCATGAATAAAACAGATTGATGAGCCATTTTATAGCATCGCAAGCTGTATTATAAATACCTCACCCTTTTCAGTAATTTAACGTGAGGAACAGCCTAATGAGCTCCTAGCCATGATCAGCCAGAGCTGGGAATTCTGTTTAGCTTCCAGGACAAGTGACTAGTAGAGGATAAGAAACCCAAATCCTTTAATATTTTCCTCAGTTCAGTGGCAAAACCTTTGTAATATGAATCATTTGGAACAACAGTGAGTCAAGCTGCATTTAGAATTGTTACTAGTAAAGTGAAATTATATGTAGGTTTGATTTTGCTTATAACTGAAAATGTAAGGCGATTGGCTTTTTAAGTTATTCATTTTTTTTTTCTTTTGTTGATTGAAGTCATCAGCAAAATTGGATCAGCAGATTATCATTTTGAAATATACATGATCTAACATCTACCTGACAGCTCGGAAGAAAAACAGGTAGATATGGTTACAACATCCTGAGGCTCTCTGTTGAAAGTATAGCTTGAGATGATCATTGTTTCTATATTCAAGACTTCTCTTCTGTACAGCCTACGGCACTTTGCCTTTAGTATCTAATTAATCCTTATAATATGCCTGTGGAGTAGGATAAGTGGGTGGCATCTGAGGGTAAACAGTTATTATTTTCCTCTTTGTGGTGAAGAAACTGAGGCATATAAAGATGGTCGTTTTTAAGAGTTACCTGAATAGAAAGAACAAGATAAATGAATTATTAAAAGTAAAATTTTATTATATGTAGTAGTTGTCAATATTTAGAGAATTAACATAAACATACCTTTGGGGACTATGATTTTTTAACTGTGGAAGGTAGACCACTCAGGACTGCTAAAGGCATAGTTTTGTGAATGAGTTTCTGCTACCTAGAGGCAGCAATATATTTCGAACCGGAAGGTTCTAGAGGATATTTAATTTTTTTGAAGTAGTTGATTATGCCAGGCCGCATAATACTATCTTTGCCATATACCTAGTTGCAAAAATGTACTTTACATTTTTAGAAGTCAGGCTTTGGTCTGGAGTGGCAATATTCTCAAATATAAATAGGCGAGTAATTAGCCTAATGTAAAAAAAAAACAAACAAAATTTTTTTTCAGATATAATTTCCACTATGAAATCAGTGAGGCAGTTTGGCAGAAACTCTGTTATTTGTACTCCAGACTTGAAAGTACTTTGAGTAAATGGAGAACTGAAAAGGCTTTAATTAGTCTTTACAGAATGGGAAAAAACAGAACATTTTACCACTCTGACATAAATACATTAGTGATGGCCTAACCCGTCAGGCCAAGTCCTGCCTACACTCAGAAACAATGTGTCTCCAATGAAAAAAATAATAATAAATTGAATGGTCACATTTATGCCCACTGTTCCATAATAAAAACTGATTGATGAATAAAATTCTATCTAAAAATATACCTGTAGACTGTCAATACAGTTTTTAATTTAAAGAGTTCCTATGTCATGTGAATGACAACATACATATAATATTCTGTATTCAGGGCACAGTACTTCGGAAACCAACTGTGCATTCATTTCCATTTTTGCTTTATCCTCTGCTCTTTACTTTCCTCCTCTATACATTGAGGGTTGAGTGTGGACTGCAGGTCTAATCTAATTGTATTGGATGAACTACTTTGGTCCTCAGTTTCTCTTTTTCTAAAACTGTGGGCTAAAATTTAACTTTCTTCCTTGAGGGAGTATTTGGAAGAATATTACAGAATGGATTTATAAGGTCTCTGTGTCTCCATAGAAGTCAGTCTTTGGGTATCCCAGAAGTGTATAGCTGGGTGAATGATCTTGGTATTAGTGTAAGCTGAACCAAGGCTTGTGACCCCTCAAATGAAGTTTATGGCAGTGCGTTAACTGAAAAGACAATTTTGGCTAATTCATCAAACATCAGAAAAAAACGAATGCCTTTCTCATAGATTTTGCCACCTGAACATAAAATCTTAAAGATTTTAAGCTTAAGAGTTAGAAACAGAGGCCTATAGAAGTGGCTTTTCAAACATACAGTCATTGATTTCTTATTGAAAATCCCTAAAAAAGAAAGAAAAAAATGCAGAGGTGGGCCAAATGTATCCTTCTTCCTCTCTCTCCCTTCCTCTGTTTTTCTCTAATTTGTGTCAGTGCTCCTAGTTTTCCTCTTGAGTTAAAGTGATACTTTTCATAAGAAAAGCATTAGGCTTATGGAAAGAAAGATGCGTTGCCAATGGACTCAGTTCTCCCTTTTGATTTATGAAGGTTTGAGAAAGCACTCTTCCAGGTCCTCTCTTCTTCCCAGGGACTCTGGGAAAGTCATGTTCAAAAGTAATGGTTCCTAAAGAATTGCTCAGCTGCAGACCACTCGTCTCTCAAAACATTGGCTGGTTCAGGGGCATAGCACATGCTGTTTTTCAGCTCTGAGTCTCAGCAGTGTGCTGAGGACCATGAGCTTATCTATCTGATGCTGTCAGCCCTGAAACACCTTTGGAAGTTCTCTATTTGTCAGGCTTATTCTTAACTTTCATCGGAAGTGCGAACAGATTGTTATTTGTAGAGCTCATTGTTTAACATTCCAGTTGTGCACAGAGCATGGGATAAATATGTACATATATACATGCACTTATATGCCTCCATGTTTTCATCTTTCGTCACAGTCTTAGGGGACTAATTAGCCACATCTTTTTGTTGTAAAGACACAGTTGGTTTTAACCCAAAGCGATGAACTCAAACTACGTTTTAACATAGGTCGAGTACCTCCTATTCATTAACTGTCGTGGCTGGTCACCTTTAGAGAGCATAATGCTGCTAAAAAACTATTTCTAATGTATTTCAAATGGAGATCAGTTAAGTAAGTTGTGTTAATTATGTCATTTGTAACATTGCCTAATGTGGAATTTGGTCGAGAGACTAGAAACTGCTTGTCAGATGTTTCCCTTGACTAATTGATATTTTGTGGTTCACAAATGACACTATTCACATAACTTATTTGACGGAACCTCATTAACTACCCCTTATTTGCCTTCGCAAAATTATGTTATTAACTGTGCCATGATGGATTCTGTCTGCATTACTTTGTATTTAGCCCAGTGAATAGTGTTTGTTTTGTGCCACCTGTCTCCCCACTGCTTAGTCTTTGAGAAAGCCAAGGGAGTTCCATGTTCAGAATCATGTTTCTAATCTTTTCAGCATTACACACATCTAATCTTGGCTAATAGAACCTGATTGTGTACTCATCACTATTATCATGGTGAGCATTTTCCACCATGCAGTCCTTACTTAGCCCTCTTTTGTCCAACTCTGTCATCTCTCCCGTAATATCCTGATATGCCACTAATATTTTAAGTAGAAAACTCAGAATCATATAGTTTCAATTAAAAAGCCAAGTGTATGGCAGCAGTAATTATGACAATAATTATAGTAGTGGAGTAATTTTCTACTGTTGTTACATCTGCCTTGTCTAAGAAATCTTTGCATTAGCAGCATAGTATTTCTCTCTTCAGTAAATAACTTAGTTTTTGTCCCATAGTGTCTATTACTAGTTGCTCAAAAACTTAAAACCTATGTGTTTTTTTTTAAAAACATTTTTTTTTTTTGAGTGTATTGGTGACTTCCTACAATCCTGTGTTCAAAGGGACGAGTCCCAGGGGGTACTTTATGTATTTCATTTCTGTCACTTAATTTTGTTCAGTGGTAGGAATAGATTCCTCTTAATAGTGCAAAACTCTTTTATAGATTGGGAGATAGTCCACGGCTATGGAATAGAACCAGCTGACACACAAGAGTGTTTGAATAGCATGTCGGTCAGAAAGTCTAAGATCCCTTTAAACCTGCCTAAGATGATCAGATTTAGGGTTTGCTTTCTAGTGAGTAGTACTTTACTCACTAAACTGATGGTAATATACATGTCATTGGATCTTTTATATTTTACTTGAAAAACTTTGTTGAAGTCTACTTTATCCTTTAACCTAATAACTTCTCTCTCTCTCATTATAAAAAAATCCCATCTTATTTGCACTTGGATCAAGCCTCTTCTTAAAGATATTGTCACTTTAGACTGTTTCTGGAAGCATCACCCCAGGGAAAAATTTTTGTGTAATGAAACAACCTAATATATATCCTATATGTTGAAACAGCACCATTTTAATTCAGCTGTCTTTTGACATTCCTTCTCGTAGCCACACAACTGAGGCCTGCCTCTGTCAAAATCTGTCTCTAAGGATGTTATTCTTCCTGTGATCTCCCCTTTTCTTCCCACCTTCCACCAGCCCCCACCCATACCACACACATTCCACCAACTCTCTGTGTAGACTTGGCAGCACATACCACCTCAATCCTTGTTATGTAACCCACCACCTACCCCTTTTTGGCAAGGGACACCCAACATAGCAAGTTGCAACAAAGAGTGGAGTTAATTGGAACATGTGCTGTTCTCAAGTCTGGAACAAAAAAGGGGTGATAGACAGCAGGAAAATACAACCATATGTAGATGTTTGCTTGGGAATGTGTGTCTACATGGGAAATGTCTTTTACAAACAGGTTGCATTTAAATATGATCAACTGCCATTCTCCTCTGCTTCCGGCTGTTCACCTCCCCGCCTCCTCATATGTAATACTTGTAACTTGCTCTCTCCTGCCTTCTCATGGGTGGGCATGGCCTGCTGAAACTGACAAATGAAACAGAGCTGTCTATGATACTTCACAAGAGAAATCTAATGTTACTTATTCCTGGGACTCAGGTATGGACAACAGACCTTCTGTTCATTCCTAATCATTGCAATATGGCCCATACCTTTTGTTGAGTTCCATCCCTGTTCTTTTATCCATTCTAGAACTTTAGCATATCTTTTGCTTGACCCCTAATTTTTTAAACTTAGATACGACTTACATAAAATGCATAGATTTTAAGTGTAGTTTCATAAGTATATAAATTTATGTTAAACTATCATCCCAGTCAAAACGCATATCATTTTCTTCACATCATAATATTTCCTCATGTTCCTTTTTAGTCAATCTCTTTCCTCCTAAAGGCAGCCAATATTTTTATTTATGTCATATTAGATTAATTTTTCCTGTCTAGAACTTTACATAGGATCATATAGTTTGTATTATGTCATGTCTGACTCGTATTGTTTTGAACAACAGTATTTTGAGAGCTTATGCATGTTATTTGTGTATCAGTAGTTTATTTCTTATGACCGAATACTATTCCATTGTAAACAACATCCATTAAAAAAAACCTGGAATATATTTTATGAGTTATTTCTATGTAGTAGAAATATTCTAATATCACGACTTCTCTTGAGTTTGACAGATAGTTGACTCATGTCTTTTGTAATTAGAAGAACCTTCCACTGCTCTGCTACCTCCCCATCCAAGGCTGCAAGAATTCCCCAGCAGTGGGCTAACTGCCTATCCCCAAATCTCAGGCTTCTAGGTGTTCCTAGTACTTCATCCAAGGCCTTGAATAACTTACCCATGGTTACACAGCTAGTAAGCGATGGGACAAGGATATGATTCCAGATCTGGTGTCCAAACTCTCAAATACTCTACCTTAATGTCTCACAAATGCTTTTTGGATATCTTCTTCTAAGTATTAAATAGATAATGTGCTAATATAGGTGTATTTAATGTTGGCTATTTAAAATATTATGGGAAGTATAAAAATGTGACCTAAATTGGGGCTTCTAAACCGTGTTGGAGTCTCTTTATTTAAGGGTCTCAGAATGTCTGAAAAATAACAAAATAGTAATGGTTTGTGAAGAATGGAAGTAGTTCAGTCTCTCGCACTCATTTCGAAGATGAAGAATTTGAGACAAGATTCCTTGACTTTCCCACAGTAGTGCAGAGCTATGAAAAATGTAGACTGTCTCCTCATACCTCTTACCCTGCCCTCACAGATATTCTTTTCTCTTATCCAAGCCAAGGTTTAAAGAACATTATTAATTATTATCTTTTTTTTTTTTTTTAACTTTGATTTGTAGACAGGCACTAGAGACACTCTGGTATCAGGTTAGACTGTACCTAAGGGCATGTTATGACAGCAGTCAGTAATGACTTCTTTTAAGTAGATAACTTCAGCATCCTTGTTATGGCTTAGATTGACAATATTGGAGACTTCTTGTAAATCACAGGAAGTTGAGCTAGGTGCTGATTTACAAGGTCTTACTTCTAGAACAGGTCCTAGTTTCCTTCACATTTTTAACAGAAAGAGAATAAGCAGAATAAAATGCCTAACTCAACACTAGCCAAAATAAAAGAAAGGAAAGAGCAAAGAAAATAAATGTTTTTAAAGCAGCAGTTGCCCTCAGTTTGGGAAGTGCCTTCCTTCCTCCTTGACAGTCACTGGTTTTGCTGTTTGATATTTGATAGGTATCATGTATTAACTGTCTCTTTTTCTGTTTCTCCCTTGATACTCTTAGGCTGAAACTTATGTTAACTGTCTTATGCCACTAATTACACATTTCCTTTCATGTTTGTTATTACTAGTTTAAAGGATAAATTGTGATTTTCTATAAACACAAGGCACAGGCTTAAGACAAGAGGAATGTTTTAGAGAATTTGGGATTATTCAGAATCCCAGTGACTATAAATGACTTATCTAGACTGAATTTGGAGTCTATTCCTTTTTTCTATTAATAGCCATAATGATTAAATAGTGAAAGGAATTTCCAGCTTAATTTTAAGTTTCATTGCCTATGCAAGTTTATATTCAACTCTTATTACTGTCAAAAAGAGAATTTTGCTTAAAAATAATTTTACCATCACAATATATATATAAGGTACAGGGAACTTTAATCTCGAATAATTTAGTGCAACCCCCTCATTTCTCTGCTCATTTGTGCTGACTTGATGGACCACCTAAAGTTATTCCAGAGATCTGGATTCTCTTTCCATTTCTGCCCCTGACTCCATTGGTAAGTTGGGAGTGAAAATATCTGTCTGGAATATCTCTTGATTTGATACACGTAGGCAACTTTGATGTTGTAGAAAGGCAGAATATGAATTTAAGGTATTTCAAACACTTCTTGTGTAGATTACCATTTGTAAATCTGTGAATCTTTACTTTGACTTCTGTAAAAGTTGGATATCGTCAGAAAGTTCTAAGATTCTCTTAGAGCACTTTTTCAGGTATTAGGTGTAACTTTACCCATGGGCATCTCTGGAACTTTATAATGTCAAGAGCACTCGGTTTTCAAAGCTGGCTACTTGTTGCCACTGTTCTTGAGAAAAATGTGCTACAGAAAGGTGTTTAATGATTTCCTAAACATAAAATATTTAATATTAAACCATGCTGGGGAGATCATTTGGGGATCAGAAAAAGAGCTAGTGCTTGTCTCATTTATTCCAGAAGAGGCCAAAAATGATGATTGAGTACCTGCTATCCATAAATACCAAGAAGCATCAGTAGTGATTGCTGCTCTTAACCCACTTGGAATATTAGTTCTCCATATTTTCTCATGCAGGAAATGATAGGTAAAGCTAAGAATTCTAGAATTAAAAGATAGGAGGGACCTCCTGTCTTTTGGATGATGCTAATGAACCAGTGTAATTCAAGTTGAGTTTCTGATGGAGATGGTAGATATGGATTTTCCTTTGTATATAAAATATACAACCAGGGTTGAAAACCAGTAATATAGATTCTAGACCAACCTTTTTTATATACATCCAAGGTCAGCGAGATAACAGAGGGTAAAATTATTCTGTGAGAAGTAAGCAAGCATTTGAGACCTGGTATCAGAATTCAGTTCTCCTAGGTTTAGACCTGAGTTTTTCTTACCGCTTCTATGTGTGTTAATCTCGAAAGAATCCCAGCTCCCTGTCTAAGAAGACAGATCTGTGGTCTTTATTCATTTGTGTCGCCTTCTTTCTACTGTGATAATAATAACTCAATTTAGTCAACACTTATTGTGGTCCAGGTTGTGTGGCAAGAGTTCTATAGGGCGTCCTTCCTTAATTTGGTATGCTAAGATTCCTATTTCACAGATAAAGAAACAGGCCCAGAGAGATTAAGTAATTTGCCTATACTGTTGGAGTAAGCATAAGTGGAGGCACTGGATTGGGAATTTGGCTGTTTGATTCTAGTATCATGGCTCCTGAACTACGTAGCTGTACCTTCCCCTGGAAGGGTTTGGTTACTGTTTCTCATTCCAAAATGAAAGTTTTGTACAGACAGTTTAAGCCATGGGAAATCTAGACCACATTTTGAAAGCCAGAATTAAGAAAACAAAAAATGTGGCCCCAAGGCACTCAGTGTTTTCCTTCCTTGTTTCTTGACTCATAAGAGAACATGAGATATTAGTGATGACAATCTTCCTACTGCCAAACAGACACTCGGCAACTTTGAGACTGTGATTTGCCTCAAAGGTTTTGTGTCTACAGAAGGGAAAGAAAAATTTTACTGAGGTGAATGCTGTGGGAGAGGTGGTTTGGTCATTGGCTTTGTAGTGTAGTTTCTGTTGTTTTATCTCTGAGGAAAAAAATAAGGAAAGCCACATGATAAGGAGAAATATGTTAAAATGTGCACTATACCTTTCAAAGAAGAGTGTCACCTGAAAGAACCTCAAAGACGTTTCTTAGGTTAGAATTGGAAGCCATTGCAGTATTGCCTAACATAGCCTTTACAAAACAAAATGCCATTCAGACTTGTTGAATGTTTACAGATATTGTTTTCTTTCATCTGTTCACTTAAAGAATGCCTTATGCACTCATTTTAAAGTATCAAAGTAAAAACAATAAAACGTATTAGATAAAATTTTAAGTTGAGGGTAGGGAAATAGAAAGAGTGTGTTGGCCAGGTAATATTTTAGTAACATGTAAGATAAGTGATTTAAAAGTAGGATCACTGTTTATTTTGGCTTATGAACATGATGATAATGCTCAACTATGATAAGTAGGTGGAAATCAGATGATACATGTTGCTTAGTAATTTGCTGCATAGGGTGTTTACTTATTGTGGAGAACAAATCTTTAACCAGTAAGTTGGTAAATATTAGTTGGTGACTTTTAAATTTTAACAGTGAATAGGAGAATGGTCATTCCATTAAATAACACCACCTTATATAGTATTCCTTTTATATCTTGACTTGCTCCAAAAAAGGACCTGAAGGGATTATGTGTGTTTGTATGCATTATTTTATTTAATCTTTGCACCTACATGTAGTGTTTGTTTGAACTAGAATTGCTATATGACAAAAGTTTTGGAAATCTCAGCTAGAGACCCACTGATTTCAGACACTTCTGTGATAATAAGTGTCTTCAGCTCAATAAATTATTTTGCTTGCATCTTAATATTTTTTAAATTTAGAAATGTTTAGTGGTAAGGTGAAGTTGTCACCTTTTGAAATTCCATAGTAATTAGACTAAAAACCAGGAAATTAAATATAGGCAATAGATTGGGACAATAAACAGTTTCATAATAGTAATAAGGGTTGACTTGAAAATGTCTGGCACAGTACCTTAGCAGATTTATTTAGTGTGGATTTTTAAGTTTTCCAAGAAAAGGAACATTCTTAAAAGGAAGAAATGACTTCTCACCCATCCGACCAGTACTTTTCTTCCACACTTTAAGATCTCCTCAAAGCTTTTATTTTATTCTTCCCACGGATTTTTTAAAATGTTGCACAATCCAAATTATTTTGAAAAATATTCAAATACTATACATCGTGCGATTGTATGCATATATATATTATAACATGGAAGTCTAAAAAGTAATCAGTGGACTTTGAGGATGAATATTTCTGGGAATTGATTTCTACAACATAGACCAAAGCCTTCATTCTTTGAATTTTTCTAGTAAGTTACCTTATCCAGCAGTTCTCATGTGTTTCTCCATGAGCATTTCTAGGTCTTGTTCTGAGGGTCCAGTTTCCTGTATTTCCATCCTGGAAACATCTATCTGTAAACGTTCACATGATCTTATCTTAACTTTTTCTAGAGCTGTGAACTTTGTCATAGAGTCTTTAAAGTACCTTTTTAATATTAACAGGATTATATTGCAAGTTTCATTGTAAGATTGAAGCTTCTGAAATCCAGAGGCTTGATGTCATGTGATAACAAGGGACATATCCAGATCTTGGTTCTAGGTGTTCTGATGCCAGGTTTGGACTCTTCACCAACTAGGTTGCTATGCTTCGAGCTAAAGTTCATATATTTGATCCCTCCTGTTGGATTTTAAAAGACTTTAAAATACTTACCTAAACTCATGCTTGATTTATAGCAATCCAGCCCTTGTGGTTTCTTAGATAAACTTGGATATTTTCTACAAGTTCGCTTAGCCTAATGGAATGACCTCTTGATAGGGTTGTATAATTTAAATGATAAACAATAACAGGAGGACTCTGCTTTCTGAGGAAACTACTAACCTGTAAGTGAAAATTTAATTAAAAACTAGTAGTTAATTGCCATTTTCTAATATGAAAGGGGTCTGTCCCTCCTGTGTTTTGTTAAACATTGTAAAGGTATCAAAATCAGATGAACTCTATTGTGTGTGTATTTAATACAGTGTATTTGGATGGTCTGGATCTGAAATCAGTTGGCAGTAATGGTTGCAGCTTAGAGAAGGAGGGAGTGAGTTCATTCATCAGTCTTTGGATACTTGGTTTCCCGATTTAATCTAACATATGTACTTATTTTATATTAGGTCATTTCTCTTGGTTTTTATAGTCTAGTGACTTAGTGTTCTTTTAGTTAATTTTTTTAACCAGAAATGTGGTTGGGCAAGATTAAGGATAGAAGTATATCAAATGCTTCACTGGTCTCACTTTTTTATGAAGATATTTATATTGCTACTTTTCATATGTAATTATTTGAAGCAGTATAGTGGAAATGGGTTCATGTATCTGCAAAAATAAAAATTGGTCTTTAAAAACATATACACAAAAAACACAGACTATCACTAGTGGGGACAAAATGTAACCCACTTTGGAAATTGTGTACAGGATCCTGTTTTTGAAAATGTGATGCTATAAGGTTTGTTATTGTTGTTATAGGGAAGTAAAAAAAAATCATAAAGAATGAAATAAGAAACACTAGCAGATAAAGATAATAAAAAAGAGAATATAGTAATACCATTCAGCAGTGGTCCATTGAAATTATAAGTACTTCTTATAACTTGAAGTCATTGTTGAAATATATGTTAGACCTATGCCTACAAAAGTAAACAGGCCAGAGGGTGAGTTTTTCTTTTCTAGATGTGGTTAATTAGTAAGCTAATACTATAATTTAATATTAGAATAAAATGGCCATGATTTATTTCAGTAACAGAGGCTAATAATAGTGCTGTCATGGATATGATTTTCCATTATTTCTGTTATTTGAACTAAATTTTGTTTTTGATGAAATGGCTTCTGATGTGTCATCCCAGAATACTTTGGTAACTTCTGTTTTTATAAAAATAAATACATTATTTTTTCATAACATCATTGCCTTTTCAAGTTGGCATCGAGGAAACATTTCTCCCAAGGGAAAATCGCCTGTTACACATGTCATCTGAGAGTTCCTTTAACCTCACACTTTCTAAATATCTTAGACCTTCAAATCAGTAATAACTGGATCATTATCCGGAAGTTTCATTGCTATCCTTGAGGTCATAATGTTTAATTATTATCTTTAACTTTTGAAATTTATATTATCATTGTGTTTAGATATTAATTCCCTGGTGAATCCTATCCAGTGGTCTTAGTTGAGGTATTTATGGTCATTTAGAAATATACTCAATGTTATTTAAAATAAATGGAGTCAAGGAAATATTAAAAATTGTATTATCCCATTCTTTTCAAAATTTACCATTGTCTATTCAATATGTTTTAATAGATAAAAAAGTTGTTTTTTTTTTTCTTTTAAAGGGTGTCTGTACTTTTATGAATGTAATATGGTATAGTAAGTAACAGTGTACCCTGTATATGGGGTTTTAAATGGACAGGAATACCCTGGAGATATGTTGCGGATCCGGTTCCAGACACCACAATAAAGTGAGGATCGCAGTAACAAAAGCTACAATCTTTTTTTTGCTGGTGGAGGGTATTGCTTTCAACTTAAAAAAAAAAAAAAAGAAAAAAAAATCGCAACATCTGTGAATCGTGGTCTAGCAAAGCGCAATAAAACGAGGTGTGTCTGTAATTAGTGACTTATATGCCGCTTAAGGAGTACAGGTAAAAAGATGAATGTGAAGAATCATGGATTGGAGAGGTCCTTGTAAGTCTTAAGACTTTTGGTGCTTAGCTTATTAACATGTTTTAAATCTTAACATTCTTAATGTTGGCATGTTTATTAGAATAATCTACTTTTTAAAATTACAAAATTATTTAGTTCTCTTCTTCCAAGTTTTCTGTTTTATTCAATAATCAGTACAACTAGAGCTGCCTTGAATCTTCAAACGTACTATTGACGAATTTTATTTGACTGGATTTAGAAACAACCTTGATGATGAAAAGTTTGCATATGTGTATATTTTTAACATTTTTATCCACACGTACTTGGTTTCATTTGAGATAGGAAATGGAAATAACAAGACATTTAGAAAATCTTGTTTCCGTAGACAGCTAAACCTTGCCAGAAACCACGAGGCAGTGGAAATATCACGAGAAAGCTTGTTCCTACAAGACTCCCAGACTGATTACCAGACCAAAGAAGTTCCCAAAAATTTAGCTTGAAGCAATCATTTAAAACTTAGAAGGATCCAGTCCTGCTCAGCCACCCATTGCTAGCTATAGTTACCTATAATGTACCGTGGATTTCGTTATCAGTCACACTCAGTAAAAAAAGTCAGTCTAAAAAATCAGTATGTTTCCTTCAAAATATATTCTTGCTAGATACTTAAGATTTGATTATTTCATTGTAAATTATATCACAGTATCCTTTATATTTTGAACCTATTTATCTTTTTCCTTTGCTTGATATATGTTGTTCACCTTTGATGCAACAGGTGACTGTTTTTATATGTATATGGCATGTATATGGATATATATGGCAATATATATATGGAGATATATATATATGGATGGATATATATATAGAGAGAGAGAGAGAGAGAGAGAGAGAGAGAGAGCGAGCGAGAGAGCGAGAGAGCGAGCGCACAGAAATTCGAATACAGCTTTGAACACTTGGCATTAGCATGATAAACCCTAAGTTTATTATGTATGTTGTGATTTAAGTCACACCCTGGGTTATTTTGGGGGAGGCTAGAACAACTCTTTTGGTGCAGGCAGGTCCTCCTTGGCAGAGACTTGACGCAGCACATTCTGAATAGGTGGCTTTGATGTCAGCGAACATCACAACTTGAACTATTGTGTTTACATTGTATGAGAGCTTGTTGAATCCCTTGCTGCATCTCTAACATAATTCCAACTTCACTTCATACATGGACACTAAAAGGGCATTTTCCTTTTAAAGTTTGTCTGCCATTAGATACATTATGAAGCTTATTCCTTTGCATCGTTTTCTGTAAGAGTTCATACACAGGGCTTGTAATTGAGGAATTTTGAACACAAAATTCTACAGCCTTTCATGTGCCTAATGAAAGCCCTGAGGGTATGATAAGAAAAGAAAATGGAGAAAAAAATTGCCTCTTCCTAGATGGAAAGAAAAAGAAAACTCGGAGCAGTTGTCTTAAAACTACAGCAGGAGTTTTAAGGTCCTACAACCTGTATTTCCCATTAGCTAGGAAAGCAGTGCTTGGGCTTTAAAATTTTTTTAAATTATTTTTTATTGTGGAATAATTATAGAACAAATGATTTAAAATTGTATCCAGATTTTACATCAACTCTTTTTAATTTACTAATTAAATGAAAACTGTGGCTTCAAAAAACATCCTACCTGTTTGGCATGTTGAGAGATACGGAATTCCAGTAGCTTGGTTAAAAAAAGAAAGAAAAAGCAGTGTAACCCACAAATTCTTGACTTCCCTTCAGATATTTTTTTGATATTCTTTGGATTTGGAATCTGTTACTGCATTCCTCTTACAGCTGTGTTTCATAGCACATAGATGTATACGTTAGACATTAGACAAAAGGCTTCCTCTAAAATGGACCTTCCTGAACTGTAAACTGCAGTTGGTCAGACATTGCTATTTTTTATGTTAGCAGGTATTTTATTCCTGTAGGTATCTGCAGCATTATGATTTTTATGGCCTGCGTATCAGTATAATATCAACTTTCAATTTAGTCTTTGGGTGTACTGGCCTGCTTATCCTAAATCTTCATATTCTAATATGCTAGAGTAATCCAAGGAACATTCCTAAGGTTATTTTGCCGTTTGCTTTGTGCAAATTTTTATTGTCCTTTTTTCTTAAGTTTAAATTGCTCCCAGTCTCCTGTTCTATTACTCTTCTCACTTGCTTGGAGTCTTTTTCTTCCCTTTATTACTTCCCACCCCTTATTTTGTACCCTTTGTCATATGGAACTGTATGTTTCGTTAGTGATCTTTTAAATAAGCAATTTTTCCTTCTCCTTTGTATTGAAGAAACCCATTTTAAAAACTAGATTATGGCATTTAGGCACCACATCTGAAAAAGTCCTATGGCTTTTACCTGTTGACTTTGTTTATTATGAGGTTTTTTTCCAGAAATATATTTAGCTTGTTGGAGTCTCCAATGAAAGTTGGCTAAGAAATCTATGTTATAAAATAGTCTTTCCTATTTTGAAACATATGACTTCAAATTATATGCTGTGCTCACACAAAAATCTGCAGTATTAATTCAGACTCGGAGCTAATCACTAATTTTATTTTTTAACATCTTGCTGATAACTAATTTTATTTTTTAACATCTTGGTAAAATTGTGTATTCTCATAACATTCTAACATGAAGACTGCCTATTAAAATAGAAAAATACTTGCTGTTATCAAAGTACTCAAAGGTATTATAAAATATTAAATGAAACTAGTTAGAGCTTGTGGCACATTGGCTAATAAATTTTACATGACAGAAACCAAGGAAAAAAAAGACATAAAATTGTAAAATAAACAAAATTAATTAGTAACTTCCACAAACAAGTATATTTATGCAAGAGCATTGTTACCTACCAATGTTCAGAATAATTTCTGGCTCAAGATAATTTATGGTGGTGCCTTTCAGAGAGCCCAATTATCTTGTAACTAATACAACATGGGATAAAATTAATCCCTTCTTAACTACAGTGAGAAAATTCAAGAGCCTTGGTTTCAGAGACTAAACTGCTAAGCAGACAAATTGCCTAAATAGTGCAGTACAATAAGACAACAAGAGAAAATGCTAAGAATACTCTAAGTTATATTGTTTGTTATTAAACACTCGTTACTGTGAAAATATGGTTTCCATATGGAGTATGCTATAGGTAATTTATACAAACCATGTAGTAATAGATTCTATCACGTGGCACTGAACTCAAACTACAACTTTCATCATGGAATATGTAAGGAAATTGCTGGTGTTATTGGGTTGGATTAAAAGGAAAAGATTTTTATTACTTAGGTGGGTTTTTCCCCCGTGCTATAGTGCATACAGCTTCTGTAAGCAGATTCTTAGTCTTAGACTTTGGTATTGAAAAATGAGATATTTAAAGATCTATTTATAGGATATTTTGATAACTAAATGGCAATAATTCTCTGAGATTAGATTTTTTTGTCTCTTCCTCTTAATATTTAGTTACCTACTTTTCACTAGACAGATATTCAGATTTTATGTCACTAATTATAATTGTATTTGGAGAAATTAGGAAAATAATAGAAGCTGATGATATCCTCAAATAAAAATGTTTGAAGTATGGGAGATGGCAAAGCAAGGTCAGAACTCAATAGATACATTGGAGAAAAAATAGATTGACATTTGTAAAAGAGAAAGGTGCTATTTTTGCAGTGTACTTAAGTCTATTGAGTCTGCAAAGTAGATAAATTGGAATTGGAAAATATCATTTTTGTAAATAGTCCTATCAAAAGACAAGGTGAGTAGAGTCCTGTTGTGGAACAGACTGTTTAGGGAAGAAATACTAATCAGAAATCACCTGTGTTATCTGGTAAGCATAAAGGGAAAGATTAGGGTAACATAGTTTAATAAATAGTGCCAGCAAATTTAAGTGGATTGTGGCACTTTATCCCCTGCTAAATAGCTTATAGCAGGCCTGGTTTAGCATGTGATAAAAAACAGTTTTAATGTATTTGATATCAACTGATATTCTGACTGGTTATTGACTTGGGGATACATTTTTGGTAATTCAAAACAGTAAATGAAGCATTATCTTTGATATTTTCATATTAAATGGTTTCTTTGTTCTGTGGTTCTTGTTATAGACATCATATAAATAAATATCCCTTAGTTTGCAAACTGCTATTTACTTGGATCTGTATAGGAATCATCATTAGTATGATGTTTGATATACCATATTTCAGAATGTTTCTTAGGCAGAGAAACAATGAAGATGGAAACTAGCCTAGAAAATAGTGACATCATATAAAACTTGAGAGAAGTTTTAGTTGGGAACAAACAATGGATATATTGAAATAAAAATGAAAGTAGAGCCATAGCACTATAAAGAGAAAGTTATTTGAGGTAGTTGGTGGCATTGGAATTTCCAGTTAGAAATGTTTAAAAATATAAGAGCCTCTTCTTGAGTAGAAAAGAGAGATTTTAGTTATTGTAGCACTAGGCTGTTAATGAAGCAAGAATAATAGGGTTTTTAATCTGTTGTCTTTGTAATTAAGGCTCAGTAATACTTTCACATACATGCCCTTGTTCATTCGTGCACCAGAACAGAAACAGAACCCTAGTCTCCTACTTTCTTTGGTACAGGGTCATTGTGTTTCAGTAAATAGAGAGTTTTGCCTTCTCTTCTTCAACATCTAAACAATGGCAATAATCTATAACTAACTACTATTCGTTATGTTGCAGAAGCAAATTGCACAGAAAATTATGTATAATTTTAAAAAGATGACATACAGGTGGCTCATCTAAAACAGACTCCAATTAAAACCACATTGTATTAAATAGAGCCTGCCCTGCTTTAGATAGACTCTTCATGCTAAATATGAATGAAGCAACAATTTTAGATATAATAGCTGGTATCTGGATTTTAATATGATCAGGTCTCATGTTTCAGGGCCCAGATATTACCAGCTGGTATTAAGAAACCTGCCCTCCTATAAAACTTGATTATATTGTTTTCCCCAAGGGTATTGCGTTAGGAATTATTGAGAAAGTGGCTTTTATGGGATATAGACTTTTACATAAAAGTTGATACTAAAATTTGAGTAGTGTCAAAACTTGAATCACAATGTTTTGTCTGGTATCTTATGAATCAAATGCATGAAATTAGGCCTTGGGATTGTGTGTCAGTCAAAGATATGGCAGCACATCCCCAATATAATGTCAGCAAAAGTGTGATCTAGACCAGGGGTCTCTAACCCCTGTGTTGTGGACTGGTGCCAGTCTATGGCCTGTCAGGAACTGAGCCACATGGCAGGAGGTGAGCAGCATGCAAGGGAGCAAAATTTCATCTATTAGCAGGCACTACCCAGCATTAGCATCACTACCTCAGCTGCATCTCAGATCATCAGGCATTATATTCTCATAAGAGCACCAGTCCCTGTTGTCAAAAAGGTTGGGTCCCGCTAGTCTAGACCTTAGTGTACACTATATTGTGTTGTGGCTTCTGTGAAATGGTTGTTCCTATTACGTGGTCAAGAGAACAATTTTTCTAAGGTTTGCTTGGTCCAATATGCTAATACCTGCAGTTAGCAATGCCTTCACAAATTGTTCTCTTTAATTATGGCTTAATTTGGCAAAATGTGACCGATAAAATGATTTGGGAATATTGTGCTTTTACATATGCAGATTCTCTTTATTGTAATCTTTCTTTTATTTCAAGCTTTAAATGATATAGAGTTTCATGCCAGTTATTTTGTTTTTGCTCTTAAGGAAATTATTACCTAATGAGGTAACCATAGAAGTGAGCTTCTTGAGCAGCAAATAACACTACTGTTTATTCCAGAGTTTTTTAGTGCCAAAACAGGGCCTGGCACATGAAAGGTGTTCAGCAAATGCATTTGGAAAGAAAAAGATAAAAAATTTGAAGATTAGTTATGTCTCCATTCCTCCCTCCTTCTCCAAGATAACAGGGATAGTCCTAACTCTTTTGGAAAATAGAACTATGGAGCTTGAGCAGTTCTTACTGTTGTTCGATTAGGTGAAGGGAAACTTAGAAACTCTTCAAAGGGACAAATAAGACCCTCAGTGATTGGACCCTGCCTCCTCCTCCAGCCTTCACTCCTGTCTCTTTTTGCCTCATCCTTGATGCCCTGGCAATACAGATTGTATGTAGTTGTCTGCTGACGCCGTGCTGTTTCCTATCATTGAGCATTCTTCCATGTTGTCCCCCTCCTTTCCTATTCCAAATTCTGCCTGGGTTGGCTTCTAAACATGTTTTTAAGCTTCATTAAGTTCTACCTTTCTTTCTAAAGTCTTTTCAAAGCCTGGATGAGTTAATGCCCCTCCTCTGTTTCCCTGGAATGTTCTCTGTGGATTTCTACTCATCTAGACAGCGGGTTAAAATATTTGTATTTTCTCCTGCAGTAGATGGTTTTTGATGTCAGGAAGCTAAAGTAGCCTCTCTTTATGTATGTTCAAACCCAAACATGGACACAGTGCTAGACCATGGTAATTGGTCAATAGGTATTTGCCAAATGACTGACCATATCAGCCTTCTCTGAAGTCTTAGAATGAAAAACTTTGTTTAACAGTAAATCCTCCCAATTACTGGATATGATTCTAAGTCCTTTATTACAAGGGTATAGTTGTTAATCTAGTTATTTCTGCTGTATTTCAACCTAGATAAGCATATTTTACAGATTTGCACTGCTATGTTTATCATATACTACCAGAGCCCCTAGATTGTGTTCTGCAGGGTAGCTGCTGCGTTTAGGCATGAAGGAATGGTGTTTCAGTGGTGGGCACGTGCTTTTATTTTATGGGAGTGCTTTGGCAACTAGAAGTGCTATTTAGAGGTATTATTTTTATTAGAAAGGTGAAGATTTAAATCTATGGTTCATTAACTTTGTAAAGTTTGAATTAACAAAGGCCAGTTTGTAGCTCAAATGATGAAAGTATACTCTTGGGAAATGGCATAAGTAAATTCAGTACTTGGCTTTAGATTTTACAAAGAAAACACGCATACACACACAAATGACAAAGGTAGTTTCTAAAGAATTATTCAAAGAAATTCAGTTTTTGATTTTGAGAAAAGCTCTACATTTTTCACCGTACTTAAGATTTCAAGTGGAACTACTAGTAATGACCAGGAATCTAGTTACTAGATTTCTTAATCATATTTATCACATTGGAAAGAAAACACTGAACTTATTATATGTAATTTATATATGCTAAACAAATAACATTAAAAAAATGGAGTTTAACAACAATAAAACCAATGCCAGTAGCTCTAGCCACACAAGTATTTTAGGGCATTTCCTGTTTGTCCATTCTTTTTCTTGTATTAATTTAAAATACAATTTAAAATAGAAATAAGATACTGTGTATACTGCTTCATAAGCTGCTTTTTGAATATCAATATATTATAACTGGTTTTCCCTGCCCTTAAATTAATTACTGTGAGTTTTAATGATTTCATAGTAATTTTATCATACGATTGGCTCAACCATATTATCTCTTGATTTCACTATGTAATTTCATTATCTAGTTTTGGATATTTTCCTTCTTAGATTAGCATTCTTTAGTAGATTTAATATGAACTAAGAGTACTACAGACTATTCATTATTTTTTAAAATCATGTCTTATTTCTTTATCAGTGTACTATTTTCAGTCCACTTCTTAGTGAATATTTGAATAGTCTTGTTCTTCATGTCCATCATTTGCTCTTCTCCCATTACTATTGGTGCTTTCAGCCTTTGCCTTCTGTGTGGCTTGATCCAGCCATATGGATGGATGTGACCTCTGGACTCACCCCAAGTGCCTGCCTTTGGCCAGCCCGATTCTGAACTCCCCTAAACACACACGTGGCAGCATTCACTTATGAGACTTTTAAACCACAGGAGCCAAGGTTTTCTCTTTTAATGTAGTGAATCTTCTGACTATTCTTTTAAGTGTTACATTGATGATAACATCATTAAAAACAAAATTATTCCTATAACTGGCATAAACAGAAAGAAAAGATGTGTTAATATGATTTTCGGATGAGATTTTTGCTGAATGGAGTGTCTTCACAACATAAATGTAGAATAATTTGTTTGGCTAAATTTGGTGATAAAGGCAAACGTCAAAGGCAAAGCTCCTCTGTTAAGTCCTCACATGTGACTTCCCTATATTTAAAACATTTGCCCAAAAGAAAATGAAGATAATTTTACCTCCTTTTCTTTTCCTGATTAAGACTTTGGAAAGTCCAGAATGACAACTCTAGGTATTTCTTTTTCGCAGAGCAAGCCTGAGATGGTACTTAGGTGCTACATAAAAGTTACTGATCACTTAATGATGTTGGTAAAATTTTATTAGCTATTGCCTTGACACACTATAAAGGTTTAAAAATCCTACCATTTCCACTTACACTTCTAGACTAATGCTGCAGGACTTTCCTTTCCCTTTAATAGTAATGTTTATCCATTTGCATGTTGTTTCACAGAAAGGAAAAGTGCATTTGTATAAAAATATCTAGGGCTTGCCAGAGAATTTTTTCAGAATGCTCTGTGGTTACAAATGAAGCCTATTGTTGTCTAAACGGCAAGTTTAAATTTTTGTAGTAGCTCGTGACATGAACTGATAATCTGTGAATTGTTCTGTGTGTGTGTTTGTGTGTTCTGTTCATGTGCATTTGTCGGCCTGCCTGTAAGTAGCTGGGTCTTGTGCTGTTCCTCCTCACACCTCCCACTCCCTTATTTAGATACATGGATATGCACAATCTTTAGTCTAAAGCAAACTCCAAAAGGTGCACATGGGAGGGTAGATGTGGGAGAGAGGTGTATTCCTTTAATTCCACTTGACGAAGTGACAGCGCTTTCTGAAAACTTAAGTTTCTTCGAATCTTTGGGTTTTCTCTCTACCTCTGTAACTTCTTGAAACTTTCTCTAAACAAGATGGTTGGCACGTTTTGGGGACAGAGCAGAGACACAGAACAGAGACAAAGCCGCCCTGAGAAGGCAGACACACTTATATTGCTTGTGGTTTTTCAGTACAGCTGCTTTCAGATGGGCCGGCTTGTTCGACGCTGGTTCCACTGCCAAAGCAAGACTGTCACACAGCTGGTAGTACTTACTGTACTTGCGGGAAAGTATGTGATTCATTAGTTGGAACCGTATGTTTTTCACCAGTTCTGGTCATGTTTTTGTTAGGATGTGGTAAAAACATAAGCAGGGGGTGAAGGGACAATGGAAACATGTGACTTGTTAAGGATTGGCCCCAACCCATTATTAGCTAAATTGTACACCATAAAATGTCCTCTGTACCTCATAAGACAAATGACTTAATTTTTTATTCCTCAGTTGAGGTCATTTAGTCATAAGTAGTAAAAATTATCAACACTGAGCTCTTTTTCTCTTTTTCTTTTCTGTAAAGTATTATCATCTGTTTAAACCCAAATTATAATATGAGGAGAAGTCATGCAAGTAAAAGACATTAATTTGCTGAAAAATGCCCATGACGGGTGAAGAACTTTAACTGGAGTGAACTCTTGCTACTGATAAAATATGAGTATGGTATTACAGCTAATAAGAAACACTTCCAATACTACAGAGTATGAGAGGAACAATAAATGGAAGTTCCTTTGTCTACACGTAATCAGGCGGGCTGAAGTTGTATGGTTGGATGCATGAGAGACTTGTTTTTCTTGTGATTTTGGTGTCAATAATGGACTTGTGGTATCTGAAATGGTCAGTCTTGGCATTGTGCAAAACCGTTGGTATGAGCTGCATTGAATATTGGCCCGTGGTCAAGTAGTGTTTGAACTTGTGAGTGTTTTACAACTGCACAGGTCTAACAATGTCCTTTGAAAAATGAATACCATCTCTTCTCTTTACGCAGGTATTTGCTTTTAACATTTGCTTTTCACTTATTCATTCAAACTCTAGTGATATTTTTTCTTTGTCCCCCCTCCCCCGTAACCTGCTATTTATATGTGTGACGTTTTTGAAACCTCTGTAGGAAAAGTATTGGCATATGATGCCTCTACCTTCTGACTCTGTTTTTCAGCTGTTCCCTTTTAAAAGAGTTCTGCACTGTTCATGCCTCAGCACATCCACTCCTGCAGTTGCTGGACTCTGCAGAATTAGAACCAGGTCTGTCTCTGACAATTAGCTCTCCTGGCTGCAGCATAAATAAAGGAATTCGCTCAGGGGCTGTAGTCTGTGACACGGTTTAACAGAGCGTAAAAAGGTGCATCTGTTCCATGCCCAGATTCAGTCGCCTCACTGTCACCGGGAAGTTATCGACACGGAGACATGCCTGCGCTGTTTGGTAAACAAGCGGCAGGTATTAAATTAACCAGGCTGTGAGTGTGCAAAAGTGCTGCTTTATTAAAAGCCCTGCTATCTTGGCTCGCTGCTGGGTCACAAGCAGTCGCTAGAGTATCTATTAAGATGACTCATGGCATGGAACACTTCAGCACTCTGTCCTCACTTCCAGAGAGGACCATTGACCTTTGACAGCCTGATTGAGGGTGGGGAGGGGAAAGAGAGAGAAAACAGAAGGAAGGTGTATGTATATGCATGTATTTGCTTTTTGCAGTCAGTAGCTAGGCAAGAAGGCAGTGAACACTGAGCAACCTAGAGCCAGGATTTAAATTGCGCCGTGGAATCCAATGCCAAATTATAACCAGGTTTTTGTTTGTTGTTTGTTATACCAGCCTTTCTGCTTCATCCTCCTCATAGATGCTACTTGATTTGAAATCTGAAATAATGAGGAGATAACCAAGCAGAGTTGTTCTCTGTCTTCCTGTGTTAGGTAGACAACAAACATCTTGTAATATACTTTCAAGTAATATAATTATACTGTGGTTATATTCTTAAAGCATTTATTTGCCTTTGTATACATATTTTTAGTGGCAAATCCCCCCTCCCATCACATTTTAAAGAGTTTTTACTCTCTTTTAGCACTGTAGTCATTTTTAAAGCTTGTTTTTCTCCCAGCTTCAGGAATGCTTTACAGTGGGTTATGTGTGAAGTCATATACGTTGACGTGTTGATATGTTATTTGTTTTCATGGTCTAATAATCTTTTTGGGCAATCTGTTTAAGTCTGCATGAAAGCACAACAAGGCGATTTTCAGTATATACATATGTGCAAAGGGGATGGTTATTTCTGAAATTTTCTTGTTCCCTTCCTGGTTGTATTTCTTTTTAGGGCCCTCGCTAGCTCCTCATCCATTGGACGATGATGTAATGCCAATGGGATCTAGCCCCACACAACTTGAATTAAAATGATTCCCGTTGGTGATACTTGAATGTGGATGACCAGAAAGTGTGGCGCATACAACACTATTTGAAGTGCTCACCTTGGAAATCTGTAATCTCTCCCCTGGTTGCAGAGGCCCTCTCGTCCTCACACTGGAGATCTGACAGCCACACCTGCATTCCTGCTGTCCAGACTCAGCTTTTTATTACTTGTTCTCTTTATATAGTGATGTCTGGGTGGAGAAGTGAGGTGCAAGGGGAGTAAGAGGGTGGAGAGGAAGCATCCTTTCTTATTGTTTGCCCAGAAGGAGAGGGTTGGACAGGAAGATATTCCACTATCTAGAGAGTAGTGGAATAGACTCTCTTTATCTTTGTAATATCTTTGTTGTATCAAGTTTAATAAGCCAGCTGTGCAGTTTTTAAAAAGCCAGTGGATTCTATTTTTCTTTTGCTTTCTACCCCCTTCGCTCTGAGCTTTCAGTCCCTATTTCCTTATTTTGCACCCCCTCCCCCCATTCTTTATCTCAGGGGAGTTCCCTGAGTAGTAAGACTGAAAAAGAGCCGAGGTTTATGTTAGAAGAAATTAAGGTTAATGATCATTGGCTCATTTTCATATTCTGTGGGTGTGGATGGAGGAGTAATCAGTGCAGGTGGCCCTGCCAGTTGGGAGTTTTTCTTTGTCATCAAGAAAATAAGGAGAGTGCCGGGATTGAATTACCACAACTATTTCAGGACTAAACATATTTCATTTCCCGATCGGGTCTGGTTTAAGGACACAAAGCTGACATTAATTTATCCAAAGAAAGCACAGCATTTTTTCCCCTTGTTTTATAATTTGACTGAATGCATAGGGTGGATACATGTTCAAATTTAATTCTAGTATAATCTTACAAATAATACTCTGAAAAGCAAAGGGGTTTTGATTCAGTTTGACAGTTTATGTTTCTGTGCCCAATTACCACTTAGTTATTGAATGTTAAAGAGCTGCCTTCTAAAATGTGCACTCGGACTGCACCGATTGGCTTCCCAGCTGCCTGCTATTACATGCGAGGTGCTCCTTTCTAACTTTGTAAAGGATGCACACATTTAAAGGAGTTATGTTTAGCTAGCAAAGGAAGTGGGGGATTTGGTTAGGAAGTGCTTGCTGGCCTTGAAAAACTATGCTTTCTAATTTCAGCCACATAAAGATCATTTTTAAAAGAAATATTTGTTGGATTTAAAGAAAAAACTTAAATTCCTGAATAAACTAGGGAAATAACCATGACATTAAAATATATATATATATATTTCTATTTCGAGATCCCTTACAGTTTTCATGTGTTTTTAACGCTGCTAATGTAGCTTTCTACAGTTGAGGGATTCTGATGCAAGACATGGAAAAAGAAGGTTTAAAAGTTGACTAGAGACAATAAAAGTTGTTGAGGAAGAGTGTCAACACTAGCCATGCATGGTAGGTTTTGCTATCTTAGCAGAATACAACAGGCAGCTCGAGTGACCTGATTTGTTTTTAAAGCACAAGGTTTATTTGGCTGTTACAGTGTGGGTATAATATTAATGATACTAATGGAAAATTAACTTTTATGTTGTGTGAGCACTTTTTCTTGCCTCCCCCTTTAAAATCACAGGTATTTTTTTGTGCATATATCTAGCTCAGTAGCCATATTGAACATTTATGTAACTGTATAAAGCACAAAAAGTTTGGTATAGTCATGCTCGTATGTGTCAGGCAAGCATAAGTAAAGGTGGTTTTTGGTTTTGATATCCCTGTGGTATGAGTCCACATGCAACTGAATATTCATTGTATGCCTATTAATATGAACAGTTTGTCCGGATTATTAATAACACATGAAGAGACCATTCTCAAACATTCAGAGGGCAAGAATGTTTTAGTGGTTTCTGGAAGCTCCCTGCTGTGAAGAAATAAGATTATTTTTAAACATTAGGTAGTTAAGAGTTTTAAGTAGCATTTTAAAATATTTTAGAAAGAAATTTGGTATATATTAAGAAATTGTCAGCTAAACTAATAAAACTTAACAATGAATGAAATGAGCAGAATGGTCTTTTGAAATCCATATGATTTCCAAGTTTAACATTTAAACAAATGATGTTATTTGTTTAAAGAAAAATTAAACACAGGTACAGAAATACCCAATAAACCTCTTTTAAGGTATTGTCCCATCCAGTTTTTTGCTTTGCTTTTAACTGAATCCTTTTCACCTTGCTTGCTACTGATAGAACCCAAAAGGAGCCTTATTTTAGTTTTTTCAGTCTTTCAGTAAGATCCATTTGTGTTATGTTCCCAATACATCTGGTATTAGCCAAGGAAAGAGCAACTATGAATTAATTCAGCCTTACTTTAGTATTTATCTGTTATGCATTAGGAATAATTATAAACGCCAATAATTTAAACTAATGTTTTACTTGCGTATAAGTTAGTCCCTAAAGTCAGCTATATACGTTCGGACTGTAACATTGAACTTTTAAAATAGCCCTCTAAATTGCTTTACAGAGTGTAATTGCTTAAGTGAGCCATTCGGGTGGTTTTCTCTGCAGACTCTTAGCTTTGGCCACGAGGTTCTGTCCTTTCACTTGGCACCTATCTGCCGGTGCTCTTTGATCTTTTATTTCTTTCAAAAGTTCCCAGATTTTGTGCTTTCCTCCCACTGGATACATAGACTCTAACAGAGTTTATTGATAGTTCTTTTCTACTAACTCTTATTAAAATTTTAAATTCTTCATGCCAGGAAATAACTCAGTGTGATACAGTATGCTCTCTTTTCTCTCCCAGTTTCTACCTACCGAGTCATATATGTTGTACTTCCAATTTCTTATGGCTGCCCTGACTACTAATTCTATCTCATTTACTGGAATATATCCATAAATGAGGGGTGTTTGTGTAAGTGCATTTTACATACACAATAACATACTCCAGTAAGGCTTTCAGTGAGCCAGGATGTGGGGTTTAGTTTTATCATCATTCAGGTAAAAAATACACATATTAAACAGATACTGAATTTCTGTCTTGCATTTAATCTCCTTGACCTGTTTTCCATTTCCTTTCTCTGATTCAGGCAGCAAACTGATTTACATCCTCAGTGTAACCTGTAAATTGAAATGTATATTTCTGACAAGGAATTTATAAAGTTGTTCATTGTTCCTTAATAGTTGAGAAATAATAGTGTACAGCTAAGCATTTAAAGTGTCACGTGAAGTTGTTCTTTAGATGCTTCATCCTTAGTGCTGTTAGAATCACATAACACTGACAGAGAGTCCAAGTTGTGGGTGCAACAGGCTCCTAAAAATATCTTCCTCTGGGCCTGGCCACCCAAGAGCTGTGTAAGGAGGTGTTTCATAAATTAGCACAAAGTAAGGAATAACTGATGTGATCTGTGCAGCTTATTCCTTTAAAAATTGTACCTCCAAGAAGGATCAACCACACCTTGTAATTTAAAATATGTTTTCTCTGATTTAGTGAAGAAACCACAAAAGCTTTGCTGAGGTTTTTGTATGGGGTATCTGTTTTGTAGCCTTCTTACCAAATGAATTGTAATCAAATGTACCTGTGATGGTGAGCTTGAGTTCACAAAATAAACAATTCATTTCCTTCCTTTATATACCCATATTCATCCAGGGCCCTGGATGTATATAGTTATTAGTCGAAATTTCTGTGATTACTAGGTTTGCCTACAGTAACAACATTGTGTGAATTCTTCTGAAAAACTTTAGTTAAAAAAAGTCATCAGAGGGAGCTATAGGTTCTTAAGTTAATTAGATAATTAATAAACCTATCTTCCTATCTTTACTGCTTCTTTAGAGCAGGCCCAAATGAAAATGGACCATAGATTTTAGGAAGGAAAGTCTGAAAAATAGCTAAATAAAATTTTATAATTTATAATTTTAGGAGCTGTAAATTTTGGAGTTTATATATTTTATTTCCATCACTGTCTTTTAAAAAAGAGGCTCAGAAAGTTAATAAAATAACAACAGACTGAAATGGACAAGAGTTCTGGTGTCTAAGCCAGCACTATCCAATAGAAATAGGTGCATTTTTATATACAATTTAAAATCTTCTAGTAGTTACATTACAAAAGTAAAAATCTGATGAAGTCGATTTTAATATATATTATTTAACCCAATCAAAAATGATCATTTCCACATATAATAAATATAAAAATATGTGCTCGATATGAATATTTATGAAGACATTTTACATTTTTCTTTTCATACTGAGTCTTCAAAATCCAGTGTCTTTTATACTCTTGAAGCACATCTCAATTTGGACTAGCCACACTTCAAGTGTTCAGTGTCCACTTATGGCCAGTGGCTACCATATTCGACAGTTTAGATTTAAACAGCAGTCCAGTTTTTTTTTCCAACACAGCTGTGTAATAGGTTAAAGGGTTGACTCATATTTTTAAAGTCCCTATTTCGGTTAATTTAGGAGAGCTGGTGATTTTGATATACACATGAAAAAGTAACTGAAATTTGAGGTAATAAGTCTTTGATAGAAGCACATTTGTTCAGAAGTCATCGTTTTGCTCAGCATTTTTGATTTCTTGGTAAATGCTTAGTAATACTTCAAATAAATATATCTTTTCCAATTGTTCATGGAATTCCTTCCTCATTTTACCCCCCTGCGTAGCCATGCTGTCTTCGTTTGCTAACGACAGACACATTACAGGCAGTGTTGTGGGAGAAGATAATGTCTCCCTTCGCTTCTCCTTTTGGAGGTTGGAGGCAGTATAGCCTGGCGCTGCCCTGCGCAGAGGCTGTCCACCATCTGTGTAAGGAATTCACAGTCCCAGACAAAAGAAATTGGCAAAGTCTTCCCTCTGTCTGTTCTCCAGATCCTCAAGATAGCCATAAAACACCTGGACAAAATCAGCAGGTGATGGCAAGGGAAAGAGAATGATCAGTCACAGGCGTTGTTGAATCCTTTGAACATTACTTATGGCCTGGACATTGCTGTCACCAGGCACAGTTTGATCTTGGGTAAGTTTTCTGAAAGAGCTTCATTCTCTGGCTCTGTGACAACAGCAGAACCAGATAACGCTGTGGATGGGGAAAGAAGAGAAAAGCTGAGGCTTCCCGGCCTTAAGGTATTGCAGTTCCAGGTGGTGTTACCTCCACGTATGTAAGGACATCCTATGGAAATAAGTCATATCACCAGATGCATAAAGGGTGTTATTTAGATCAGTGTTCTTACTGGAAACCTGCTAGAGGAGTTAAAATATTCTCTTATCTACTTATAATAATTCATAAATCGTTTTCAGGATGTAGGTGCTTGACTGGCATCGTTCATTTGCTGGGTTTTTTAATGCACTTTAAACTCTATTTTCTGGACTTACACTGAAAAAGGAAAATTAGCATTTTGTCATTCATAGGCCTTTAAAAATCTTTTGTTGTGATGGCCACACATGTCCACCCACGTACACACTTCCACACAACTTGTGTCCCTAGGACTGTCCTGTGCATATATATATATATATATATTTTTTTTTTTAGAGTAGGGTAACGTAACACTTAAAACCTTAAAAAAAGCCAACTGTTTATCTTTTCAACGTGCTCATTTTGTGTCACTTGGCTTGCTTTTACCTCTTTTGCTTCCATGATGTATCCACAAGGTTCAGAAGGTACTAAGACATCATTTGGGTTATCTGAACTTTCTATGACAATGTTATGTGTGAGTCGAATTGCATATTGCAGTCTGGCAGGGAAAGAACACGTTTTTAATGGGCCAGATATTTAGCTATAAAGAAATGGCACTGACGCTAGTAGAAGCTCTGAGCAAAGTCCTTTAGCTGTTACCTCTTCTTCAGGTATAGTTAGAGTTTAAACAGTGGTATTTAGCTTTGTTTGTAGCTGCCAGTTTTAAGGGTCATTTTAACTGTGATCTTTACTTCTGGATCTTTATTTCTAGAGAGCTAAACCAAAGCAGAAGCTGCAGTATTTAATTCAGAATTTATCCTCTCTCCCTTTGGCTCTGTCTACAAATGTAACCCTTTTTCATATAAATGGCGTCAAGCTTCATTGAATTTAGCTCTGTCTTGTTAAGTACGTTAATGCTGTGTTCTGTCATTCATTACATGAGCATTAGTTGTCTATTACAATGTGAGGGTTTTGCTTGGAGCCCGGTCTTCATGGGAAGAGGGCCACACATGGCATAATTTCCTGAGTGCACTGAATACTGAACTTGTTTATTTGTGACTTGTACACCATTGAGAGTGTCGTGCAAAAAGCTGATTCTACCGATGGGAGGCCCACTTTATTTTAAGAAAGACGTCTTGCTTAAAATAGAAGAACACTTATCACCTTCCTTTTTAAAAATCCCCTTTCCCCCATATATTTTGTCACATTTTTTTTAGTGATCTATGCAGCGTCCTTAGAGTGTGTTACAGAAAGTGTTAATATCTTAGAACAGCAGTAATAATAATCCTTTTACTCAGGGTAATCATGTGCTAATCCGCTGGTAAGTCAAAAGTATTAGATCATTTGAAATTCATTGTGTCAGCTCAGTTGAAATAACTGGTATGGTGCTATAAACATTTAGAGAAAGGGAGTCTTTGAACCCAAATAATAATGTCAAATAGTTTGTTAGTGTTACATGCTCATGTTTAAGGGTTTCATAAGCTCAACCCATGGACAAGAGTATTTCAGTTTATATCACTGTGTAATATATTATTTTAACTGAAGTTTATTTTTATTTTGTTATTTGGGAAAGTTTCTTTTCCTCTGGCACTTGTGGACTGGGTTTTTATGTTACAGTTTTCACCCCGCAATCACCGGGAGGTTGGTGTGCCAGAAGTTTTTATTTTATTTTATTTTTTTAAGAAAACTATTCTTGTATTTCTAAAGTATTGTACTGGGGTTTAATTTTCTCCTTGCTCTCCTCTTTCCTCTCATATTCTTGGGACAAGCCTTGGTGGTATATACATTTATTTTTCCATAAACATTTTAACTGGGAATTTTGTTTTATATTTATCCTATCCACTCCCACCAGAGCCACCATTCCTTTTGAATTTTTGTAATACATTTAAATTATTTTCTTTCCCATTCTCCTTCTAAGCCTCCAGGTGATTGACCTTTTAAGATGAATTTTTTTGTCTTAGTGATCACTGCACTGGACATGTGGTAGATGTTCAATAAAAATTTTTTTGAATTTCTTCACTTTTAAAAAGCTGGGAAATTTGGTGATTCAAGTAAACTTGTTGCCATGTCAGTAGATGAACATTTTTGTTGATGAATCATTCTTCTCTGTTCTTTCCTGAAATTCAGTTGAGTTTTGAAAGAGTACCTCTTTCTTCAGAGCTTCAGGACTGTTTGAACCCATAGCTGTTTTTCTTACTTTTTTGAGACCAGTCAGCTGTTGGCCCTTGAAGATATTGTTTTGGAGCTTCACAAAGTACCAACTGAATTAATTGATTTTCTGAGAATGCACAATTACTTAAGTAATTGAGCAATCAAGGCTCCTGTTGAAGGAAATGAAGTTCATCCTTTTTCCACTTCATATTCTCCTTGCTTCAATCTGATATTTGATTTGTAGTTTTGAAGAATTTGTAGATACTCTAATCATTTTTATTAAGTTTATTAAATACATAATGTAAAGTTCTTTTTTTTTTTTTTTTTTTTGAGATCGAACTTTGTAGACTTTTCCTACTGATGCATTCTGTAAATAAGAAGAGAGCTCTGAACATTATTTTAGTCCTCCTGTCTCAAGTCTGCTGCCATGTTCCCCATGGCTTTCTTCTTGCTGGGTGATCCCATGAACAAACTTTGATAATGAAAAAGTTCATATCAAAGAAAGCTTTTCTGAGCTATTATAGAATAAACTGAAATCTGTGTAAAATAGCTCTAGGGCTTAAATTTTACCAGAGAGAAGAGAAGTTGTTAAATGCAATCTGAGCGTTTTTAGGCATACACCAGCTCAGAGAACAAGGCAGCCAGAGGTCTGGTTTAAATCACAATCAGTGTGGCCAGCCAGCAGACCCTGCCATCTCAGAAGTCACGTGGCAGGGAGGGCTTGGTCATGACAGCCCCCAAGGCACTGGCCTCTCTGATAGTGTAATACTACAGTGAATATTGGGTTGGGGATTATTGATAAGATTTCCATAAACAAGCCTGTCCACAAGGATGCATATCTTAGCGTGGGTCACCCTGGAAATTACATTGGTTACTGTAAAATGACACTTCACTTTAGAGATTAGTCCAGGCATGGCTTTACTAGCATTACTAGAAAAGGGCAGCGTGACATAGTGACAGAGAACATGGATTCCCAAGCCTGGCTACTCAGATTTGAATCCTGTTCCCTCCCTTTGTATTAGCTGTGTGGCATAGGACAGGTTAGTGAAGTCTCTGTGTCCCAAGTTCCTCATCTGTGAAATGGAGATGGTAATATCTACATCCTGTGGTGTTTTAAGTAAATTGTGAGGCTTAAACGAATTTGGAGTACACAAACCAGAGCGTGAAGTATAACAAATACTACATAGGAGTTTGAGTAATAAAATAAAACTGGGTGCTGAGAACTGCTGGTGCTCCAGAGAACCGTTAGTAAAACCTAGGCCCTGGCATCTGACCTTTTATTAGGACTGAAGGTTTTAGTAATCTTTGTGCCTGTTACAAACACCATATGCATGTTTTTACAGATAACCTAAATTTCTCCCCCTTTATTCATAGGTAAAACTTAGAGGAGCTGATTTTGTGGGGATTCCCTTAGGTGAGAGTGTTGCCCGAGTAAACTCCACTTTGTTCTAGCAATAGGGCTGTTTTCATAATCTTTTTTATATTGTTCTCTTTGTACAATACATTCTTTCTGAAGCATAATATAATTTGTCATAGAATTACGTTTTTAGTTACATTTTTTTAAAAAAACAAACTGGGTAACTTTTGATTTACGTCTCACTAAGAAGCTATGTCTGATCATCAGTTTTTAGTCCCAAAGCAGACAACTCTGTTTTTTATTCTTTCAGTATTTTTAGAAGATTTTACTTATTAATCCTCAAAACATCTGGATGTATTATGCCTTCTTTCTTTTTTGGTTACAAATAAGTACCTAGTTCTGATTAGAGTGCCAAGATTAAAATAAACTTGAAGATAGACCATGAAATTTATCAGTGATCACGACCTCATATTAATTTTCATATTCTCAAATTCACTGGATAGTTGTCTTAATAAGTACTACAGATTTGCCAACACTGTGATTTAAGCCTTTTACAATTACCTGTTGTAATTCACGTCATTGCTTTTCATATTATATGTGGCAGCTATTTATTATATGGTTCCTCAAAGATGTAATATTTGTACAAATGGCAACAAGGACGGAATGGTTCATATCAGGAGGAAAGAGCATACTATGAATACTAGGGGTGGGGGGGGGAGCTACTTAAGAAAATTCCCATGTGTGTCCAAGCTTTTCAATATGATTATGGAAGTATAATTAACTGGTCATGGTCTCCAGATTTGCCAACTTAAGAGTTATCTTGATGTAATGCAGTTTGACAGATATGACTATTGAGCTGATCAAACTTGGTTTTGAATTCCACTTTTCCCACTGACCAGCTCTGAGGTCTTGGTCAAGCTATTCGGTCTTTCTGGCTTTGAGCTTTCTTACCTGTAAAATAGAGATGATGATAGTATCTATCCTGTTCCATCATCATGAAAATGAAATTCATGTACGTGAAGTATTTACAGGAATATAAAGTGTTTAGCTTAGTGCCTGACACATAGCAAGAGCTTGAAAAAGGATAACTCTAAGAGAGTGAGCTATATAGCAATGTGTCAGGCAGAATGGTTAACTTACTTGGTCTATTATATATGAGCTGTCTCATCATTTATTAATGGTGGCAATAATGATGGGTTCATTGTGTTGCATCCTCACTCTAACAAGCACCCTCCTTGTGCTCAGCAGCAAACTTTGCCTGGCTAGAGACATCATGGTGTGTCTACGGCTTTTTGTAGGTGGTAAAAAGCATTTTTTAACTCCATAAATTATGATAGTAAAGCCATTTACACTGATGAGGTTGAGTTCTCTGGATTTTTCCTTCAGGAAATAATAAAGTTTTCTAAGTCGTTTTGTTAGCCTTTAAAATAAAAGCATCTTTGTGAACTGAATTTGGTTCTGAAGTATATATATTGATTGCCTACTCTGTGTTAGGTATCATGCTAGAGTTTGGGATCTTGAGATGAATAAGACACCATTCTTGCGGATAATAAGTTTACACATTAATATTCTGGAAAGATTTCTAAGTTTTGGGCAGTGGCCAACTATTTCTGCTAGTATTCTATACATTGAAATCCCAGGTGTTCCCTGACTCAATATTTTTGTATTTTTCCTTGAAGTTTATGACAGTCAAATTAAATGCATTTGGGTTTTAATCCCAGTTATTAATTTTTGGTACTTTATAAAACATGTTGTAATTTGGTTTTGAGCCTTATTCCATTAGGTTTTACTCTGAGGGCACATGAACCAGGAATCTGGACTTATCTTCAATTTGCCTTTTTTTCTTTGGTGGTGATTTTCCATAAGGGGCACTGCTCTTCTCTCTTTTGTGGCTGTTACTTTTTTTGTTAAGCCACATGTCTTATGATATCATCTAGACAATTTTAAATGTACAGACTGTCTGGAATCTCAGACAACTAAGAAAATTTTGTAATCTTGTATGACATGTCCAGATGACCAGCATACTTGTCACTATTCCTTCTCAGAAATCCTAAGGAATTGTCACAGTCTGCTGTCTGATTACCAAGAATTTCTTAATGACGAATTGGAGGTTGTATATTAAGAAGTGTAGAGGACCCTCTGTCATGGTGAGAGGTTTAGGAAACTCCCCCTACATTTCTTTATTGTCACATAAATGAAAGGTAACAAGGGGTACTGCTTAAACAGAATCAAAGGAATTAAAAAACACAAGGTTATAATAGCTCACATCTTTTTCCAGAGGAGCTGCAGATGTTTTGGTTATAAGTACCTATTCTGAGGAGCCTGAGCAGTAGTAGTGGAATGCTCCATGCCTTGCTGCCACCACTGATTTTGAATGACATATGGCATTTGGGACTGACTTTCTCTTTGATTGTTTTTTTCCTTTTAAGCCTACAATTCATTAAAGAAAAGTTTTTTGGTGTTCCACACATATAATGGGATGTTTTCTTGGCCTTTAAGGCACAATGTCAACTTAGTAGTTAGAGAATTTTCAGGTTTCTAATTATTTAATGTAGTACATTTTTCTTCCCTTGCATATTTTGCATTTTAAAGTTGGAAAAGTACACAGGATTAGTCTTAACTGATACTGGTACAATAGATGTACGGATCTATTAATTGTATTATTCATATGCTTAGAAATTCTGTTTTCCCCACAGTTTGAAAATTTAAAATAAAACTTGCTACTCTCTTTTATATTGGTCTAATTTATTTTTCAAACTAACCTTTCTAATTTTTTGTTTCTAGGTATTCTCTTTTCTAAAATTTATCCATGTACTTTGAACAAGACCATGCCTTCTTGCAACCATTGGCAATACTTGTCGATCTTCTTAGGTGATCTTTCCCCATTTTGGCTTGTTGAATTCAGTTAAACAGATAGCCTTTTCATAGTGTCAGTGGCCCAACAGTGTGCTAGAGGAGTGTGTGTGTGTGTGTGTGTGTGTGTGTGTGTGTGTGTGTGTGTGTGTAGATGGGCAGGGTAGCGGGGTTGCCACGTAAAACAAGACATGGTCTCTGACCGTGAGGACCTTCTAGTCTAGTGCCTCTCAAAAGACTATCCATCTTCCAAACCACTTCCTTCACTAAGTCTTTTCTCATTACCTCAAAAGAAGTAGTCTCTGTCTTCTGAACCCTAAAGCATTTTGTTTATGCCTCTCTTGTCACATTGATCACATTCTACTTTATAGTATAGTTTTTTGTGGTCAGGTTTATCTCTCTACTCAGTTGTAAATTCGTCAGGGAGATATTTATGTGTACAAGTCAGAGTTTAGAGTTCTGTTTTCCACATAGTAGGTGTTCGATAAATATTTAATGAATTGCTGGGTCCACAAGAATAGAAATTCTTGCTAAGAATTGATGAAGGGATCTCATATTTTAATATTTTGAACTTATTCAGCACAGTTGAGAGAATTTAATTTTTCAATCTTAGTCTATTACAAGGAAGGAGAATAGAAATACAAATGCCTAGTTTTCTAAGTTTGACATGAGAAAGGTGGCTGGGGAAGGGATTGGGGGAGGGAGACTAATGTGTACAGTATTGTATCATGAGGCAGATACTTAATTTCAGGAAACAGCCTAATGAATATGAACACTTGGAAAATTAGTTGCCCATTCCATTAATTGTTTATTTGTGAATGAAAGGGGCTAGTCAGGCTGGACGATTGCTTGGTTTCTGGAAATCGGTATACTAAACTATCTCCAGATGTGGGGAAAAAGAAGGACGTCCACATTTTATTGCATATAACACTTTGCACAATTCACAATTTGAGCTTGGATTTTTTTTTTTTTTTGCTTCTGTTTTCTAGCACTTCATTTTATTTTACTGTTGATCTCTATTCTCCTTTTCACCTCCTGCAAATTAACTATTTAAATAGTTAAAAGGAAACATTTAGTAATGTGCATTTATTGAAGTTCCGTAGTCTAGTTAAAAGAAAGAAGCTAGGTTACTTTTAGTATAGAGAAGAAATTTTTCTTCCTTGAGCCATTTTCATTGGGAAACATTTATATGATGAATTTACATGTATAAGAACTTTTAAGATAGATATTTAGCTAAGTTAAACCAATAACAGTTTCTTTGCAGGTCAAACATTTAAAAATTGAACTTAACGGTTGTTTTTCAGAGAGCTTGGAAAACATGTTTAGTGAAACTTGGATGATGTAGTTTCACAGTGCTGCTCTTAGAAGTAATTTATTGCCTAAATGCTAACAAATTGTAGACTTCTTGCCTTAACAGTATCAAGTGAGGCTTCTTTTTACCTTGAAAGTTTTCTGGTCTTTCTATAATTATTTAAACAATATCACTTGATTGCTGTATTCCTTCACCTTCCCTGTAACAAGTATCTGAAATCCCTGCCTTAGAAGCTGCTTGGGAATCTGGGTTTTGATGGATAACCAGTCAAAAATAACATCAGATTGGTGTCCAGAGCCGGATTTTTAAATGTCACTTAAAAATAGCATTTGTGCCACCATTCACTTTACAGTCATTTTTCAGTTAATTCAAAATTCTAGAAAAATCCTTCTGGCCCTATAGGAAAACTGTCCAATGAGCCTTTCTCTTCATCTGCAGGTTATAGAGGACACTCTGTCTGGACCCTTTGGTGACTAATTTAAAGTATCTGGCAGGACGATTGATAGTGCCTTTCCTTTGTGTTGTGACAAATATATTTCGGCTGCAGTTTATTAACATAATTCAGCACAACCACAGACATATTGTACATATTAGAGCATAGAATTAGAACCATTTCTTGCACATCACGGTCTTTTCTTGCTTGTGCTTTTTTTTTTTTTTTTTTTGACAAGGATCTGGATAATTGCTTCAACAAATGCACTGCTGTGTTCAGTCTGTTTCTATAATTTCATAAATTGTTTTCATGCTAAAACCAAGCAAGCTTTCACTGAGTTAATATAAAGAACCACAGTGTAATTACAGGAGCTGTATTATTAAAAAGTATGACAGAAATGGCAGCCTAACTGACAGCTACTTTTTCTTTGCTTTGTCACAACAAATTAAATATCTCTTTTAAGTGTCAGTGAGCAGCAGAGCCTGCTCTACATACATCATCTTGAAAATGGGTATATACTCGTGAGTAAATATTTTAAGTATGTTAGTGACAGCATGCCCTGAGAAAGATGCCATGCACTTATGGTTCTTCTGAATATTGGCATTACTGAACCCTGAGGCAAGAAAAAGTGAAATACTTTGGATTAGAGTGAGACTTAAGCTAACCACAGAGTAGATGACTATTTAAAAACAAACTTTTTTCAGATATATATCATATCCTCTTCACTGATTCCATTTAAATTCGTTTGGGTAAACTACTCCAAGATACCTATGCCTGTTTCAGCTCACAGACCCATATAACCCTGACAAATTATAATCATTTAAGTATTTCGTCCCTTTCTCACAGGCCTCTTACCCCTTCAACTTCATATCTATAGTGTACTTTTTCTTTGCATACATAAATTGTTGGGAACCCCAGGTTCCTTCTGGGGATATTTAGGAAAAATGTTACTCATTGGTCATTCTTTTCAAGTTTTAGTGAATCTAATTATAGTTGTGCATCTGGCAGGCATGAAAACCATTAGACGAGCAAAGAGGGCTCCCAAATGCCGCTCTATGAGTGTAATTTAAAATGCTTCGGATTCAGCGTATCCGTCTGCAGTTTAAATGTTTCGACCTGCAGAGTAAAGTTGCGTTATTAGATACATTCCCTTGTACTGTGTAATCCTTCTGGTTGTGGTTACATGGTGTGTTGAATACTTTGCCACCCTTCCTCGTTCCTCACCACTGTACTGTGTGATATCTGTATTATGTTGCTAGGTCTTTCCCGTAGAATTGTTGGGGATATGTATTGTGTTTACCCATAACATGTATGAGATATAAATGTTTTATTATTAAGGGATAAAATAGAGGTTTCTCACCTTCTTAGGAGCTTGTGATCCTTAGACAAAAGACAACTTAAATGACTGAGGGGGAAGTAGAGAACAACAGGAACAAAACAAAGTCAAATCTGTGTTTTCTACCTCTCAATTCAGTCAAGACTGAGGACAGTGAGTCCTGGGAAACAGGGGAAAAGGTTAGACTAAAGGAAAACCAGGTAAGGGATTCAAGACGTAATGGAGAAATGACAGGAAGCGGAAACACCGCTGCTACAAAGAAAAACAACACCGATCTTTCCGGGAGTCCCACAGAAAAGACTTTTCTCCAGATTAGGTTGAATTAAGAACAAGAATAGAAATGTGCTCGATAGCATATATTCCATAAGGCACATCCCCTGGCTACCACTCTGCATCCTGTTTCCTGAATAGTTTGTAGCCGTGTTAACTATGTTCATTTACTATCTGTAACACAAGGAAAGCCAGACTAGGAGACGTTGCTCTACTTCTCTAAAGTGAGGAGAATGAAGTTCAGTCTTATTCTTAGCAGAGTGTACGTGCACTTATTTCTGTGCCACTGTGTTTAGCTTGCCTTCCAGTTGAGTTTCAAAGTCTTTGTTTTGGAGCAACTCAAGTTTATTTTCTTCTTTGAAATTTCTGGCTCCTAGTTCAGTTCTCCCCAGTGAAGCTGTCTCTTTCTCCAGGAAATTGGGTTCATATACACCATTTCTGTGCATCACAGCGCCCTGTGTTTACCCCCACTGTACTTTAAATTGCATATTTACTTACCTTGCCAGCTAAGTTTATTGAGGATACTGTCCTACAGTACAGTATCTTCATCTGTAGTTCTTGGCACAAAGTAGGCACTCAGAAAATATTTGTTGAACTAATGATTACATTTCTGAAACTTTTATTATGAAAGCTGTTTGAGCCTGTGAATAGTGGCTCTGAAAGGCCCCCCGGGGTGCCATTTTCTTCAGCCAATCAGTGACCAGAGTTAGCCAGCCTTGTACTTCCAAACAGCTAGTGTCCAGCATCTTTTTTTCACACAGCAATGTTCTAGGTACCAAAAAAGCAAGTTTTTCCTGCTCAGGAGACTAAATTTAGACTGAAGAGGTATGATATTTAGGAAGCATAAGCACATAATAAAAGCAAGTACATTATTATAAAATATGTAAACCTAGAGTTTGGAAATTTGGAACATATTCTGACTTATATGTGTCATGGAAGAGGAAGTCAAAGTGTAGAGTTTGATTTTCACCTCTTTCAAGTTCACATGCAAGTGAATGATAGATTTGGAAGTAGTATCTAAGGTTTTTAGGTCTCTCTGATTCCCTCCTCCTGTCAGATTCTCTTTATGACACCATCTTATGTAGTAAATGATGAGAGCAGATCTAAATGTACATAAACTGTATATCTGGAAGCCATACATTATTTATATCCGAAGTATATTTTCCTTCAATACTTATTTTGTGTAAGATAAGGATTAATACTCATAATAATAATTTTCACTTACCATTTACTATGTCTGGCATTGTGTGAAGCTCTTTAAACAAATAATTACTAATGTATAGAAAAAACCTGATGTGTAAAAAATGGTATCATTCTGTAGTTACAAATGAAGAATTGGGGGCTCAGAGAAGATCAATAATTTATATAAGGCTACACAGCAGATGGAATCTTTTTCTGTTCATGGAAAATGGAGGATAAGGTTAGATTTAGTTGATTACAGGCTTTGAACTCTTTTCTTGTCTGCCTTCCCCTGGTATGAATTAGTTGCCAAAACGTTTCTTGAAGTTTTGCTCACTGTAAATAGTGCTGTGTGGTTGCTACTGGTTTAACCAGGTGCATTTTGGAAACCAGGAAGTAGATAATGGTAATAAGAATAATCTTGGGGGTCCCACAAACCCCGTCTGACTGATTAAAAATTATGCTTCCACACTACCTTTCATGGCAGCCAAATTTTTTTTCCTTTTTTTTTCTTTAAGTTTTTAATTTTTGTTAGTGTATAACTTAGATCACTAGAGCTAGTGACTAGAATTTTAAGGGACTTTCCATCTGGAAGTCTGAACTGCCTCAAAAGGGTAGGAAAACATCGCCTCCAATTTCAAGAAGTCTTAAAAGGGATCTCAAACGATAATAAAAGCATCTGTAGCATATATGAACACAACGCACTATGCTGTGTTCAAGTAGAATTCTTAGTTTCTCTCTATTATTTTTAACAAGATTGGTAAGGTACGATAACCAAAAGCTCTATTCTGTGTTTTTGCTTTCAAAATGTATTCCATACGAATATAATTAAGTTATTTATTCACTCTGTAAGTGTAACCTTTATCACAGCTCCCTGTGTTTAGACTTGAACCACTTAACAAATTTGAAGCATTTATGACCAAGTTTACAAGTGTGGACTGAGTCCTACGTTGCATCTAAATGACACCTCATAGGAACACTATTCCCTTTCCTCTGCATTCCTTTATCGTCTCCATCTCCTTGTTTTCTCAGTTTTTTATTTCTCTGAGGTTTCATGCTACTTTTATAAAAGCAAATCCCACATTTAAAACTGAGTGCATATTTCCTCCTCTAATCTTTCCTTCATAGTCTGCTGGAATGACATTTCCCCCCCCCCCCCCCTTATTATTATTACCTTTTAAAGTGAATTTCTTTAAAAAATATTTTTCTTAGTTCTCTTAAATTTTTATATAAGTATATTGATGTATATTCTGAATTCTAAAAATACTGTCTTTTATGGCTGCAGCCTGTTTTGGCACTGTAATATAATATTCTACCATTTCATATTTTCTGAAATTCCTACTTTGGGCTCTTTCTCTGGAGATAAGAAAAACTTAAATTCAGGCCATTTTAAAAGTTAAATAAAAAAAAAATTATGTAGCACTTGTTACTTCACAGCAGTTATGGGACATGAATAAAGGTTTTAAAACTTTGAGATAGTAAAGCCTAGTGGTTTGTTTAGAGCCTGGGGGTATTAGTTTGGTATAGTAGCTTTATTAGTTTAACTAAAACAAACACATAAAAACAGACACTCAGAAGTATTTTTGTCTTTGTTTTACAAGATCTGTTTTTTTTTTTTTCAAGGTAAAATTCACATAACAAAATTCATTACAGTTGCTTTTAGTACACTCACAGTATTGTGCAACCATTACCACTATTTTGCAAGACCTTTTTAATTGTAAAGAATTTATATCTGAAACGTGTATGAATTTTGCTTTGAATTCAGATTATGTCATGGTATCTTTTAAAAAATAAACATAGTAGTCCACCATTGGTATCATAAAATTAAAAAGTGTTGGGATGTAATGAATAGTAATGGACCATTGAGTCTCTTTTATTAAAAAATTTAAAAATCTTCATGTACATCCACAGACAGAACGAGAGTGAGCAAGAAAGAGAGAGTGAGAGAGAGAGAGAGAGAGAGAGAGACACACACAGACAGACAGAGAGATCTAATTAAGATGGTGCCTAGATACTGGCTTTGTAAGTTACACTTCTGTTGAAAAAGGAGTAATACTGTTAGTATTTTTAAGACTAAACAAATTTGAACAAGATAAAAAGAATTGACTATCTTGCCAACATCCAAATCAATAAAACTCAAGACCTTTAATATTATTTATATAAGATTTTATTTAGTATACAAACTCATACAAAGCTTTGTTTACTAGAGTTTATATACCTTTATATCTTTTTATATTTGATTTGAGCAAGGAAAGAAATTGACAATTTATATGAAATTTCTAAACATGTTTTAATCAGGACTGTGACAGAATATTCCATGTTAGATGTTTTATAAATCATCTGATTTTTTAAGAGGGAGCTTGAAAAAGCTTTTAAAGGAAGTCTAAACAGAAAGAGAACTTTACATCTCTCACTACATTAATAAACTCAGCTGAGATTATGAGCAGAAACATCAAGAGCAGATTTGAGCTATTGAAGCCTACCTAAAATTAAAATGTTACTGAAAAACTTCATGTTATTGCCAAATTTCATAGTACTTCCGCCCTCCTGTCTCCTTTTGGTTTTGTCCAAACTGAAGCATCTTGGACCAAAAAGGATGCTCTGATTGTTAGATATCTCTATTCTGAAAGTGCTTGAGATCTGCTTATTGATAATTTTTATGTACATGGACGTTTAATGTCAAAATGATACTCTTCAGCTGAGCACTTTTGCTCGTGGCTTTTGAGTGGATTAGTTAGGACAAATCTGGTTGTTAAACATTTAGCATGTATTTACATGGGTTGCATTCAATAAACCTATTCTTGTTTTTCATTTACATTTTAAAGAATGTGCAAATTTAAATTTTAAGTAATTCCAAGTTTTCTTGTATAACATTACCATTCTGTTTCATGCTGTCAGTGGAAGTAAATTTTATTTTCAGTACTAAAACACATACCCAATTAATACAATGCTGGATGAGAGCCCCAGCCTTGACTTTGCAACAAAGGATGAACATTCCTGTTTGCAGTACCTAACACCATTCTTTATGGACTAAGGAATAGGATTACTTTGCTTTTTGATAGATTTAGTAAAATCTAATATTAATTTGACAGTTGGAAGCATAAAAGGTATAACTATCAGTATTTTTTCAAAACACAGAATGTTACTCCAGAACAGTATTCCAGTAATGGAATTTCTTGTTTTTAGCAATTCACAAAAGTTTTAGTGATTGACCTTTAGAATACTCTTAAAACACACTATGAGATAGCTCCCTTTATATCTACAGTATTTAGTTCACCATTTTATTAGGTAATATTGTATATCGATATTACAGGGAGTGAGGAATAACACAGAAGAAAGAAAATGAAATGAGGATTGGGCAACATTAAATGATAAAAATCCACCTTCCTAGATACAGTTAATACAGAAATGTAAAAATGTTCCCATCTGTCTAAGCCATCAGTTTCTGATGTAGTCCCTGGAGGAAGTGGCTGAAAAGTCATTTCCATCTAATGGGTTGTTAGGTTGCCTCTGTACAGTAAGTTGGTGGTTGCAGCCCACTTCCTACAAGACAAAGGGCCACGTCTCTAAAAACCCCATCACAGCTGACACTAATTGGCATTGCTCTTGACCCAGACCTGTGAAAGCAGGCCTGCATGGGCATACATTGGGTGCGCTCATGGGGTGTGTGGCACTGAGGCGAGGACTTTTTTTTTTGCTGGTGGGTACACATATTTTGGTTTTCCTTTGCTGACCCTTGTTCCTGCAGTGTATTTTATCTTCAGCATTGATATTTGACTTGGGGAAAAATTCAAAAATTGCTGAACACCATATCATGGGATGATATCCTCACCTTTCATAATATTGGATCTTTCAAATATCACTTGCCTGTGAAAATCTGTTATGTAATTAAAATTATTAGTAAACGGAGTAAATAAACAGACCATTCTTTACCTCAGATTTTTATGCCTCTAATAAACTAACATGTTTCTTATCTTTTTTTTTTTTTTTTTTTAAATAAGAAACCAGAAGAGGGCATATCAGTCTTTCAAAAATCAGTATGGGAGCCATTTGGCCCAATTCACTTACAATTACTGTGAGTTAGGAGGAGAACCTGCTTTGTATTCATAAGGGTCTGGTGTGAAGGATTATTTGCTGTAAGGGGTTTAGAATGACAAAAAAATATGAAAGCAGATTAGCACCCTGTCCTTAGAAATTTTTAAGTATGTCAAAATTTGATTCTTGTATATGGCTCCCATACTTCTGATTATGTACTATGATTATGTACAAAGGAGGGAACTGGGAAGGGATGAGAAATATTACTGAGCACATAGATCAGATGGATTATGCTGGGCACTTTCCTATGCATTACTTTAAAATGTACAGGTATTACCTTCCTTCCATTTATAGAAAAGTGTTAACTGCAACCATTGCTAGTAGTAGGCAAACTCTCTACTTTCTTAAATGCATATTGAAAAATTAGTGAGTGGTGGTAGTAGGAAGGAAGGGAATTACTAAGGGAATTGATTAATCATATTAATCATTTATGCCTCTTCTCTGCATCCATTTAAAATGAAAATGGATAGCCATTTAGGTGCCCAGACCCTAAACCTCCCCAGCTTCTCTTTGCCTCTCCATCAATTTCAGGGTCAGGAGTAACTGTTAGGAACTTACTTCAGCAGTTGGCTTGGACCACAGCTCCCCGTGAGAGGCTTTGCTTTCTAACTTTGGAAAAGCTCCTGAGGTCTTCCTCAGGAAACTGCTTACTTTTCCTCACAATGTCCAGAGGGATGTGGAACAAGTTTGGGATTTCCCTTTACCCCTGAAGTCCTTCAGAGAGTGCATCTACTCGCATTTTTGTCCATTTGTTTAGTTCTTAGCATGGTTTCATGCTTCTTAGAAGCACCACAATAATATTAACAATTATAAGGCCAAGACTAGGGTGAGGATTCTCAGGGTGCAAGATTTGATGAGGTGCATTCCCTCTTGGGGTTGTGCAAGTGCACTTGAGATTCTACTTCATTAATTCCGGAGTGTGATCCTGGATAACTGTACTTCTATGAAGTGCCATGGATGATTCTAATACACACACATACATACACACCTGTTCTCTTTTATATTTAATAGATAAGAGTTTCGTTTTGCTTTGTTTTTAAAGAAATGGAAACACATGACCCATAGCAAAAGATGAGATTGTGATAAAATATTTTGTTTTCTCAGCACATTGGTAAATCTCACCTTCAGTGTACAGACTCCCTTTGCTCTCTCTAAGATGTCTAAATAATAAAATCTACACCAGCTCTACTTTCTGTGATTCCAAATTAAAGTAAGAAGCAGTTTCTCATTGGAGGCATTATTAGCACACGTTTTACATTTCTCATCCTTGTTCTATATATGTTTTGTTTTTGCAACTGAAAAGGAATATAGCTGACACCTGTGTGCAGAGAGCCTCCAGTTATTAACTGGGTATAGTAGCCTCACACACACTCAAGCTTTAGTAACTGCTGTAACACTACCACTTTATTCTACTTGCAGCACCAGAGGATATTTCCTCCCTATCAACTTTTTAAAATTAAGCAAATAGATTAATTGTGGGCAGGATCTTTATTTCAATGAATTGACATAATCTAAAATATTTTTCATGGAGATAAATTTTGCAAATGGCGTTTTGATAATTAGATATTTGCTAGATAAGAATCATATAGTCAGACTCTGAAATTGTTTAATCTCTAGGTAAGAGGCAAAAAGCTGAACATGTTCTGTAGACTAGTATTTTAAAAGAAAGTAATATTGTGCAAATACACACCCACTTAAAATTCTACCACTCCTACTTTACTTATATCCAGGGCATACCATCTGGCAGCTATGCCTTGGTGTTAACTTGAACACAGGTAATATAGTTTACAGTTAAAATGATAGCTTCACATATACTGGATATGATCAAACATAAAACATTAAAACACGTACACTGCCAGCTCTATAGATATTCAGATGTTTCAGTGAAATCACATTGAATTGTGCTTTCATGATCTATTCATGGTTCACCTAAATAAAACATGCTAATTGTGTAAATAGTGTAGGAAACAAACAAAACTATGAGGTACTTTGTGGAAAACCAACTTGTGCTATGTCTTTCGTTTGTTTTTTGTTTGTTTGTTTTCGGCACTGATGTCCAGTTTCATGAATAACAGTGTCTGTGATCATCTATTTAGGGTCTCTCTTAGATTGTTTAAAATACAAAATGTGGGCTAGGTATGGGTTTCTTGTATATCAGAGTTTTGAATGTAGGTGAATGATAAATGCAGTAAAACATTGTTGGTTGCTGCTGTCTTCCTTTATCATTCTTTGCATACCACCAAAGCTTTGTGTGTATTTGATCTTCCAGTCATCCAATAATATATTGACTGTCCGACAGAACTTGAAGAGGTAGAGGAAATGCCCTCTAACTCATTAAAGAAAATTTGAAGTGTATAAAAGTGTGAACATATCTTGATATATTACTTGTTATTCATGTATTAAACAAGATTCTATAATAGTTGGACCATTTCATTCCTTTCTACAACAGCAAAGCAGATTGGGAGGATTTCATCAGCCTGTGCAATGAATTCATATTGATTCCCTCAACCTACTTTTTATCTGTACTGAAAGACAAATCTAGCAACCCATTCATTTGGAGAAGGTGTTGGAAGGATGTGTGTGTTTGTCATGAAGGGCTGCTTCTGTAGGCTTTCATTCACATCCATCACTGTGCGTGTAGTATGGGAATTAGAATATTGAATTTCTACTTTCCTTTTGGTCATAAGAATGTTGTAAATCGCTATAGCACAAGAATCATGATTTAACCCTTCAAATTACATGAACATGGTTGGTATTAAACTTATCTCTGATCACTTTGCCTTCAAAAGTCAGTTATGAGGGAGCAGGTGTTATATTTGTTTATGTTTCACAACTTCTCGCAGTGTCTTTGGAGTAACAGACTTAGCAAATGAGGGCATGGAATGCTTTGTTAAAGACCACATACATTTTAGAGGTGTCGCTCCTTAATGTTCAGTTGTGTTTGTTTATACGGTGTGAATGGATTTTGCAGAGGCTGAAGTTTTACATATAGCTGTCCTTGAGGTGTACTTCTGTTAATTTATTCATGTTAAAGCCACAACTTACTTGAAATTTTTAGTAACACTGGAATCAAAGAAAAGTGACAGCTGTAAAACTGACTCTCTCTCTCTCACACACACACACACACACACACGATGTTTAGAATTAAAAAAAAATGAGAAGTGTGTCATTTCATTGCCAGATAGAAGCAGTAGGTGTTGCCCAGGGATCCATGCATTGCCTGTGACAGCCAGTGCCTAAAAGTCTGGATCATGAACTGTGACAAGCCTGGTTTTCATTTCTTTTACCTCTTTTTTTCTTTCTTTTCTTTGTTTCTCTTTCTTCCCTCCTTTCTCCCTTCCTTTCTCCCTCCTTTCCTTCCTCCCTGCCCCCCCCCCCTCTTTTTTTCTCTCTCTTTCTCTTTTGGATTTGGGCACTATTCTATAAGTAGCCTTTGGGAGCAAAGAGATGGTAATAGAAGAGAAGAAGCTTTCTTTTTCTGTAATGACAGGGAGACCTAAGGTTAGAATGTCACGGTATGCCTAGAAGAAGAGCTAGGTATGCATTCTTAGAATAGGATAGTTTTTCTAATAGATCTAAAATGTTTCTTCCCTCTAATGTGGAGTAGATTCTGCCACAGCTAAGTCTACTAAGAATGTTTACCTCTTATCACTCTCTTATCTCAAGCTGGATGGCCAGGAAGTGATTTCTGTACAGCCACTTGCATATTTTGTAAAACTTTGTAGTATATGTTGTATGTTTTATGTGAATATTATAAGTTTTCATTTTCAGAGAGATACCCCTGGAATTTATAGTTGCTACTCAGTCACAGGTGGACATTTTAGCAAATCCATTTAATTATTTTGAAATTCACAAAATATTACAAAAATTATGTCTACTTAAAAACATTCTCTGCTTTCATTTTTTCACCTGTATGCCAATACTTCAAACCATGAGTTTAGCGTAAATTATATATTGATAGCCTCTCAGCAGTCTATCAGATTTCAATTTTTTAGAAAGTTGTTAACAGAACCAGAAATTTGATAGCTAAATGTAAAATGTTTAGCAAGTGATGTGAATAGCGACAGAAATTTTACTTCATTTCTGTCAACTCTCTGTGCTTCTATTATTAATATTACAGTGCATGGTTCCTGTTCTCTACAGGTATGTACATAGGGTATTTTTAACCAAGGGGCACTTATGCCTATATACTAAGAGACAAATTATTGGTTTGAAATCCTTAATTACTTAATGAAGAGATTGTGAGAGATCTCAAAATATAGATTTAAATCCTCTATACTAGAGGAGACAAATAGGAAAACCAGCATGGAATGAAAGAACATCATCTTTATGTTATAGATAAATTATGATATTCAAAATCACATCTAGCTTTGTATAAAAAGGAATGGATTTGTTTTGTACATTAAGATTATGGTGAAAATTACATAAAAGCACACACTGATAAAGATTGTGCCTTCTGGTGTACAAAGCAAATATCTAAATATATGTCTGTTTGTGTCCATATATGAATTAAGGGACAGTTTTCCATGAAATAATGCATTCCTTTAGAATTGCTGTAGATTTTCATAATTTTTAAAACATTCTTATTGTAACCTACATCAAAAGGGCAGCCAGGGTTTTTTTGTGTCTGACTATACATATGCATTATAAAAAAGTGAGTCTACTGTAATTACCAGTTTGCAGAGCGAATTCCTGCAGGGTTTGTACTCTCCCCATTAGTAAAAGAGATAAGTTGAAATGTATTAAAATTTCACTGTACAACTGGGAGTTTTTGTTCACAGTAAATGTGTTAATGTTTCTTCATTGCTTGACTGTTTGTGTTTAAATTTAGGCAGCGTGCCCAACAGGGACAAAATTATAGGATAAAGCTATGTATAAAAGAAAATACTTTGGAGAGTACCAATAAGGCTCTTTTTAAAAATAAGCAGTTACATATAATAGTACATGGCCATAGCCACAGAGAAAGTTTTATCTGTCTATTTCAGAGTTATTGGAATTTTTCTTTCCCTTGTGTAAAAGTTAAGAGGACTGAGCTTATGTCAATAGCTAATACACTTTGATGTAAAAACATCTATTGTTTTATTCAGTGTTATTCCTGTAAAAAAGAAAAAAAAATCCTTTTTGTTGTCCTTATGATGAAGAGAGGCTAATAGTATTTTGAGAGCAAAAGGTGATAGATCACATTTTCTTCCCTAGTAAAGGAATCCTTTCTTGTTAAGAAGCCTAATTACAGCCTGTTATATTTTTAGAGCATTTTTTCTGTTTTTCTTCATCGCCATGAACTTAGCAAATACAATTATTCACATAGATAGGCTTACATTAAAAAAAATTAATCTGCAACCACTATCACCTAGTGTGACTATGTAATCAAATTCACAAATACAGGGTAAAGGCTACTATTGCTCTGCATTCTAAAGTGGGCAGAAGTTGCAGTTATTTGTGAACCCTGGCTGTATAAGCTATAACTATCCAAGAAACTGCCCTTCTCCTCTTTCTCTTAAATGTTAAAAACATACTGTAGTTTTTACTGTTTACCTTTTGTAGTTATTTTCCCTACTATTCCATACATGAAGATGAGTTTGCCAATATCCATTTGTCTCCACAGGCCTCACACAGCAGACCCCCATTACAAATCATGTAAAGAAACAAAAATAAAAAATGGCTCTTCATTTTCAAATGTTTCTACACTAGCAATAGTGTTTTGTAATTTACTTATCAATAACATATGTAGGTATGTGGAGATGGGGGTGAGGGCGGAGTTATAGAGAAGGGGGGAGAGAAAGGGAGGGAGGGAGGGAGAGAGACAGACAGACAGAGAGACAGAGACAGAGACAGAGACAGAGAGAATGAATGAACGAATGCACGTGTGTGTGCATTTCATTGTTTGGTCCCATACAGTCAAGCACCCATAGGAAAATGTGAAAAGCCCCTTGAATATTTCCTGTGGTATATTAGCTTTTCATCATAAAATATATTTTTTCCCCTTAAAATAGGTTAGTTCATGGGAGTAGAGGGGGGAGACGTTTAATTCTTACTTCCTCCTCTGCACTGTTCTTTAAGAAGTAAATTTTTAACTGATAGACCTTGAAGTCCTTCAGAGCTATTACTTTCTTTTGGCTAATTCATAGAAAGGCACCATATGAAAATTGGATTTTTGATCTGATGGAGTGATTCTTGAGTTCTTATGAACCATTTATAGTCTATCAAGTAAATCCTTCTTAGTTCACGGATTATTGACCCAATGGACCATATTATCTGCTTCGAAGCTGTTATAGCCCATTATGTTGATTCAGCTGACACACACGTGACCCCAGTCCACATGCCCAAGATGACATTAACATTGTTCTGGAAGACTCCCTCTATTTCCACAATGCTTTTCTATTTATTTCCTAATTTTTGAAAGTTAGCTCAGAGTTCCTGACAGCCATCGCATAGGTCTCTCCGTTTGCTCAGTGATGTTGAAGCATTTGTTAGCAGCTAGATGGTCTGTTCCTTGCTATCTTTCTCTATAAATACATGTCTCTCTTTGTATTTTAAACCAGCTAATCCTTAAAAGAAAAACGAGAATAGTGTTTTTTCGACACCCAAGGGCACATTTTACCCTCAGATGCTTATGGAGTCCATAAAAATTTGTGGGATTTCTCTGAGAATCTGAATGTAGCCTTTTGAATTCGAGAAAGCCACCTTTATAAAGAAATGATAATATTATATTTGTATTTTTTAAAAATGTATTACCTGAAAGGGTTCACTTGAAAAATTTCAATGACTGTAGCCAGTGGTAAAAATCAAGATGTACTGTTAGTGATTTATATGACCCTCTGATGAAGCCGGTCCACATCTCAGCACGGGTCTCTGGGGAATCTATGAACTAACATAAATAACATTCATCACATCATTATTATTATTTGTAATAGGTATGATTCCTGAGATGACGTATGTTCTTAGGCAAAGAAACATATTCTTTCATAGACATAATTGTGATGCACAGTTATATGCGTAATGGAAGATATTAAAATGTTTGGTAGCAACGAGATATGCTACCAATGGACAGTCCCAAGACAGGTGAAAGTAAGATGATGTAAAACAAACCAAATGTTCTTGGGAATACTTTGTCTTACTTTTTTCATATTTTGAATTTTCTTAATATAACCATTTAAAGACCCTATAGAAAGCTGTTCAGCGTCGCTTTCTCTTAAATGTACCATTTTGTTTGTAGAATATTCTAGTATTGTTAACTGCTTATTTAGCAGTTTCCCCGTCTTTTCAAGTTGCTCAAACCTTCACCCAGTCTTCTCCCTTTGTGTATAGTTTCATCCACATCTCCTTTTTGGTCTTAAATGCTTATTGGAACTGAAAAAAATATCTGAGGAAAGCTCAGTGTGGAGGAGGGTAGAAAGGGATTGTTCAGATCCTTGCCGCTCTCATACAGGCAGAGTGGAAAGATCCCTGGGTTACTGTCTGTAGCCATTTAAGGACATATCAAAGCCTCATTTTCTGCTGTTAGAAAAATCTCTAATTTGGGGGATTTTGATGATTAAATACAAGAATGTATTTTAAGTATTATGCAAGCTTCACAGCACTGTACAAACGTGGGGTATTAGTAGTCTCACAAAGGCTGCGTCAATTGGCCTAGATAATCAGAATTGTCATTTGAAAGGATATGTTCTAAAATACGACAACTTGTCTTCATTGTTGCTTCACTGAGGTAAATTCTTTTTACAAACCTAGAGGAGTAAATTTAGTTAAAAGGTCATCTACTTTATGCTCCTGCTTGGTAAATGGATTGATTACTGTGCTTTGGAATTTGAAATAATGTGGCTGGCTCCTATTATAGAGGATAAAGATTTAGAGGGACTCCTTCCTTAAAGGAGTCCTTCCCATGTTGTCTGTCGGCGAAGGAGAGACATCAGTTTAGGATGATGCCTTTCAGTTGACACAACATAGGCCACATCTTGGGTTACTCCTGCACATCTCTACTTGGTCACCAAAGGGTGCATCATCATGCATAACGTTCTTTCCAGGGTTGAAGCTGCTTCTGAAATACCAGAATTTAGGTTTTTATCTTTTTATCTTGTTTTGTTTCTTGCCTAATGAGGAGTATTTCTTTGTAAAGTGCTTAAAGGTTTATAAATCTTCTTGCATCTCATTATAAATCCCTTCCTTATTAACGTCTTCCCTATCATATTATATTAGTAATTGTTTTCATGAATGCCACAGAGAAATGTAATCACATTACCACCTTTCAAATTGCATTAGTGAAAATGAATAAAATGTATATCAGTGGAATACAAAATTGCTGATTCAACATTAGGGTGAAATGAGATGAGTATTACTTAGCATTCATATATCAGAGGTGCATTGACTATTTATATAGTTATATATTCTGGTAAATGTAGACTGAGTTTAGTTAAAATATTTTTTATGGTGAGCTAACCCCTTATTTTCAATTAGATGATAGCTGTGTTCATGGAAAGAATATTTCCTTTCTAGTTATGTTATCACAGCTGCCTAAATAGTCTGTAAAATTTGTAAGCATACAGGCAATAAATGGAATATCTTAATTGTTAACTGTTAGGTAAGAAAATAAAATTTTTCTGCCCAAATTGAAATGCCTTTTTATTTTCTGTTTTTCTAATATTACTAATAGCCTAACAAAATAGCTTATATTACCATAGGCCTAATTTAATTGCAGGGAGGAAAACATAACACACGTAATCTGAAGCCTACATATGCTTTGATGCCATAGAAGCCTGGGTATTTTCCTTATATAATTGGCTATATCCCGCTGTTGATTTTTACTCTGAACTCCTAAATTATTTAAATGGGGTCTTCCTCATGTCAATTGATAGTAGGTTGTGGTCGTAAGATAATGACTATAGATGTTCATTGGATCCATGTCTGTGAAAATTTATGTGCCTATATTTATGTCCCTTTCTCCTTGTTTGTATTTATGTATTCACACATAGTAATAGAAACATTCACACTCTTATATAAACATCTACTCAGAAGTTTATGGTTTTCCCTCTTTGCTTCCTCCCCCTAAACCAAGTTTATTTCTTGACTTTTGCTGAAGTAATTTTTTCATCACACAAAGTTGAGTATTTTTGCTCGTATATATGACAGTATTCACTATTATCAATTTGAAACAAATTCTCTTAGTCTTAAATATATTAATAAGCTGTACATTATAACTGAGAGGTCCCTTCCTCCCCCATATTTTTTGAAGATATCCTAGCTTTTCATGATAGAAGAGTAACAGCAAATTTAAAAATTGTCAGTCTTTAAATGGATAGATTAGGTTTTCACATTTTCAAAGTAGAAAAGATTTTCAAATTTAAGCAGCAGAGAAATTCTTTTGTTTGCCTTCTGTTTATTCACTCACTTATTTCAATATTGAAGACCTACTGGGTTAAAGATGGATATTATGCCACTTTGTCTTCTGGGGAAATAGTACTTGATGAATTAAACGATTTATCACCACTAAAAAAAAACCAAGCGATGCAGCGAGTTTTGCTCTTCCCACTTTTAAACAGCTTTATTAAAATACAGTTCATATGCCATATATTCTACCCATTTAAAGTGTACAATTCAATAGCTTTTAGCATAGTCACAGTTATGTGCAACCATCATCACGGTCATTTTTGCAACAGTTTCATCACCTCAAAAAGGAACACTTTAGCTATCTACTCCCCACCCCTATCCCCACCCCAACCCCTACCCCCACCACTATCTCCTCACAGAAGCCCAAAGTAATCAAAACTACTTTCTATCTTACTGATTTCTATGTTCCAAACATTTCATATGAGTGGAATCATTACTCTATGGTCTTTTGTGACTGGCTTCTTTTAGTGTATTGTTTTCAAGGGTCATCTATATTGTAGTTTGTATCAATAGTTCATGTCTTTTTGTGGCCAAATAATATTCTATTATATGGATGTGCCATATTTTGTTTATCCATTAGCCAGTTAATGGGAGGAATCATGCCTTTTAAAGCAAACTCAAAATAAGGTTTTTAAATCTCTTGATTTTTAACAGTAAATACTTTCAAAGGCCACCTTTGTGCAGTGAATGTCTTTCAGTTGTTTTGATGTGTTTATTGTAAAGATGATGTAGTGAGTTTGGACTGACCATTTGTTTTAAAATCTTCTACTTAGTGACAAGATCTAATTCTTGAAAAAACATCAAGAAATTTCACAGCACATAGATACAACAAAATGATCATTTTGATCAGGTTGCTTTTTATTTATATAACATTAAAAACAGACCGATTTTAAGGAACCTTCTATTGAAGAGTTGTTCTTTGATTTCTCATTTATTTTACCACCAAATAAGATAAATACTTTTACTATAATTTCCCACTATGTGAATTTTTGAATGGGTTTTGTTAAGCCATTTGGCCAGCCACATAGTCACAGAAATAACTTCATTGCCTCTCATTTCCTGTTGTTATTATTTTATGAATTGTGGCATTTACATTGCAGTCTAACACTCTGTGAGCCTTTTACTTTCACAGTATACTTTATAATCACTGATGATCACTTCTTGTGAACATTGCCCATTCAAACTTAGATTTATGTGTTCTGTAGAAATACAGACAACATACCTTACTACAAACTGTAATTAGTCTCATGGTCAGAGTTAGATAAGACTTTTTAGGTTATAAAAGTTATAAAACTTATTTGGATATTTAGAACCATGAATCTTTTGATTAATACTTTATGTCTACCTAACTCACAGTTTCTTGTATTGTTTTGATACCTGATTACAAAATATTGTAGAATGTACTTTTACTTTCATTGTGGATGAGATTTATAATCAAGTAAAAGTAAATTTCTCGTGCAGTCATATAGTTTATGTTGGTTATAAGTAAGCTCAGAAGCTGTCCACCATGTAAAAAAAAATATCTTTACTCGGTCTACACTGTGACTTGACCAAATTAAGGACACTGAATTCTTCTAAAAAGGCAATATGATATAGATGTTCCAAGTCTTAGCCAGTATTCATAGTACTTCTTTTGGAAGTTGTTTCTTTTCCAGTAGTTTTACGTACCAGCCATGTGAAAATGGAAGGGAAAAAACTATCCTGAAAATTATACAGGGTGCTGTTTTCTGACTTAATCACCACTACTATCATGTGAGTTCTTTAGAACATTAGTAACAGTATTTGAAAGTACTGTCTTAGATCCTCATACACAAGGTATATAAATGTCTGCGGAAGTCCTGTTAATTTTTCTGCATCTTTTTGGTCATGTACAAGATCAGATCACTCTCTTCGTTCATAATGTTTGGTGGCTGTTTTTTTGGTAATTACTGCAGTATAATCTGTGACAATCCTGGAAAAGTTAGTTTGCATAGTATTTTTTTACATATTGTTAGATAGAAGTCTTTGAAGGACAGTTTTCCCACCCAATAAAAAGATTCATATGTTCAGAAGTGAATAATATATGCAGTGATGAATTAGTAAAAGTTCATTATGACATAGACTACTTTGATATCCTCATGGACAGTTGGCCAGTTCTACGTATTTATGATACTATTTGCAACTTCCAAAGTAGAAAATTCAATTTATTAAGAAATTTATTCTTGTTAAAAGTAAAAACAGTAAACCTTGTCACTGATATTTATTCATCATAGCCAATTAATTTATACACCTAGATTGTGCCACCTAAGTTTACAGTAGAAACTGATAGTACAGAATGGATGCTGTATTAATGATTAGCCTTTTCTGTAATTTAGTCTTAAATGTAGTTCATGTATTTAACTGTTAAACATTTTAAATGTTTGAAGTAGGATTTCATAATCTAAGTTGTAAATCTTCGTATCATCCCTAGAAATAAACAAGGAGAAAGTGGATTTTTAGTTATATATGGGAGATTTGGTCAGGGTTAGTGAACACTTGACGGAAGCTCCCCGCAAATAGTTTTTTGGTGGTGTTTTGTTTTGTGGAAAGACAAAACCCAGAACTGAAATTAGTTTTATTTTTAGTGAATTTTTTTGTATGTGGGTGGTGGGGGTGGTTTTCTTTCTCTGGTTACTCCTTCAGAGTATGTGTTTTATATTTCTATTTGTCCCATGGCCTTATTTTTTGCCTTTTGTTATTTTGTCTCAGGTAAATTGTGTAAATGTTCCCAAACAAGGAACAGCTAATAGGAGATTAATTAATTAGCATTGTATATAGTTCTTCTGTGAGATACATTAACTATAAGCTGAAGCATCATTCTGTACTTTCCTGAGAAATACCATTTGGTAAGAAGATAGATGTTCAGTTCACATATCTGTGGAGTTCAAACCAGCTATGAGTATAATAAAGCTGAAAAGACTTCAACTGTAGTGATAACAGAATCTGTTATTTGAGTAGGGCTTTGGAACTCATCCAAATACTTTCAAATGTACTTTTATTTAATATTCAAATATAAAAGTGTTACAGATCAAAACTGGATCAAATATTTTTATGCTAGATTGGCCTACTTCAGTACTTGAGATATACTTTTGAATGTTTTTTATAATATACTGGTTTTAATTGTATGTTTTCTTCCTTTTTCTATGAGTAATAGAAATAAACTGATTAGTAATTGGGAAATTTACCCTATTATTTAAGAGCTATGTAACACCCATATAAATATATCTGAACCGCAGTATTAAAATTAATAATCCCTGTCGTACCCACTGTTGAGGGTTATAGTATGAATAATATGGCCTCATCTATGTCAAAGTGTTCATTTATTAATTAAGACTAAATATGTGTTAAACATTTTACAAGGTGTTAGAAAAACTTAATACATTGCGAGGAATCATAAGGAAAAGTAATTCAAATATTATTTGTGGAAAGTTTCTTGAGGTCATACATGGTTTATCGAGCTTTTACTATTGCTAGGCACAGTGCCACATACTTTATATTTATTATTTCATTTAAATATTTTGACACTCTTGTGATGTTGTTATCCTCATTTTACAGATGAGGATGGGCTCAGAGAATTATGTGTTTCTTTAAGTGCCCTGAGCACCCAACACATGTTGCCCTGCCCTCATGGAGTTTAAACTTTAGATGAGGATCAGGCCTCAAATAATCACACAAATGTATAAATATAATATTGTATTTGTCTGTAATAGATTATAAATACATACAGATACATTATTAACGTAATGTTCACAACTGTGATAAATGCTATGACAGAAAGATTCCTTGTGAAAACAGGAGACCGATGAGGAACTTGCCATGATTGGGAGGTGAGGGCAACTGCCCTGGGGAATTGGAAGTAAAGTTTGAGTTGCAGTCTGAAAAATGGGCAGGAGTTAAAAGTACACAGTGGGGGTTTGATGGTAGTCAGGTATAGGAGCTGTGCCTAACTGTGAATCGGATTTTAAATCAAGATTTTCAGTCAGAGAGAGAGCTCACACAGACCTGGGTCTGATTCCTGTGACTTCACTAGTCGAGCGACTTCAGGCAAGGTACTTAATTATCTCTACCTCAGCTTCCATATTTGTGAAATAAAAGTAATAATAGTACCAATCTCGCGATATTTTCTTAAGATTAAGACAGTTGATGTTTGTAAAGTTTTTAGCACAAGATCTAGGAAATGGCAAATATCTGGTAAATCTAACTATTATGGATAACGGCTACTGTAAGAAGTAAATAAATAAATCCTACCTTTTGGTAGAAGCAAAGACAGAGGAATAAAAAAGGAGAGATGGTGTTTCTTAAACGTGGTTAAGGGCTTCCTTCTGTTCTTAGGGTCTCTCCTCTAAACCCCACTGCCCACAAACTCTGTGAAATCCTTGAGCCCAGGGACTCTGCCATCCATTTCCTGCCACTTAACCCAGTTCTTGGCTCCAAAGGGATGGTTTTTGCATAGTGATGATATTTGAAGCTGTAGGAGGGGATGAAATTGCCAAATTAAAGAATGTAGAACCTGGCCATGGGAAACACCTGTATTTATTTACAGAGGCAAGAGAGTGAGAAGTTACTGCCAGAAAAACTAGGATAGTTGGTCTTTATGCAGGAGAGTTAGTGCCGCTAGCTGCATTGAGGTCTAGGGAGGACAAGGAGACCAGGAAAAGGGACGAGATGTGATCAGAACATTCCTCTTGGAGAAAGCAGTTTCAGGAACATGTGGGAATTCAGATTGCAAAATTAAAATGTAGGTGGCAGTGAGGAAGTGGAAGCAGTTCCGTGGTGGGTGCATGGATTTTTCTTTTAAGAAATTCATGGTAAAGGTAAGCAGAAGGAAAAATTACTTTTAATAAGTTGCAGGCTGAAGAAAATTTATTAATATTGTTGTTTGTAGGGGTTGGGGGATGCTGGTCACTTAAGAATGGAGGAAAGAATTACAGGACATTCTTGATGAATTGGGATCCTGGAGGCACAGAGGGGTCGATAGTCTGAGTTAGCCTGACGTGCATAAGGTCTCAGCATATACAAGTGGGAACAATCTGACTAAATGGTCTGCATTTTTATTATCGTCCCCTTTCTGCCACCCCCCCTTTTTAAATTATCTCTATAGTTCAGAGTGCCCAGAAGTGAGTGGGTAGCACTCATGTTAGTTGAATGAAGGGAGAAATGAATATACTCATAAAAATGAAAGTTCATCCACTTTTACTCTTCTCAACTGTCTCCTTGTAAAGCATGTACATTTTTGAGGCTTAACTGGCTTTGATAGTTTTATGATAATTTATTTTTTTAAAGTGCGGGTGTGAGTTGGCAAGTGATCACATTGGTTCTATTTTGTTGTGAATAAATAGTATGTCAAAGTTTTATGCCGTTTCAAAAATGTTATTTAGAATAAAACTTCCTTTGAAGCCACAATAGTCTCTAACTCAAAATATTTATTTAGACCATATTGTTTAAATATATATAATTCCCTTAAGGAACAATTGTAGTCTATATAAATCTGGATTTAAAACAAATAGACCTTCTGGAATTCATAGAAATACAAAATGGATATTCCAGTACTCATGTGTTTATATACAAAAGGAATTGAGGTGTTCCAATGTTTGTATGTTTAGGTACAAAAAGAGTAGGATTTATATATATACATGAAAGATGATGATCTGAAAAGTTTAATTCCCAAATGTGCCAGATGTATGAAGTTATTTAGGAAGAGAAAATATTTGAATCCTAAACTAGTTCAGAGTAAGTCAATCAATGATTCAACCAGTGAAGAAATATATATATAAATAAAGCAAATCCACAGTCTCTTAATTTGTTCTGGTCCTGAATATAGCTATAATTAAAACTGACAAAGTGTGCTTTTAAATGTCATGTAAAATTAGGCTATTTTTGTAAAATAATTAAATATTATCAAATTAATAATTTAAAATATGTATATCTTTTGGGCTGCAGTTAACATATAGCCTTTGAGAGATCGTCTGTTTTTATTGGTCATCTCTTAATTTGGGTAAAGTAGAGGATTTTTTTTTTTTTAAAGAATTTATGAAATCTTATTATCACACTTCAGATTATATAAATATTTTAATGTCAATTTGGTTGCCATATCTGAATTTATAGTTGTATTGTTTGTAAAGTGCCTTTTTTTTTTTTTTGCAACACTATACTCTGAATAATTTTATTTTGACCATAGTACAATCAAGTTATGAGTTCATTAACTAATGAACGTGTCCTTTAAAGAAGCTATTTCTAACCTGAGAAGTTCTAATAAGCTCTAATAAACTTCTGAAGTTGAAATAAGAAATTTGGGAGAAGCATCTCCTTACAGCCTACAAATACTTACGTCATTCTTGGTTAGTCATCATTTCCTTTGGTGTCCTCATTTCTTGTTACTAAGCCCTTTAATCACTAATACATACATCAGAGCTTTACAACCTAGCTAAAATGTAATTGGCCTGTTAACACTGGAAAGAGACCTCAAAATATCAGGCAGATTATACAACTGTGTATTTCTCTGGTGGTAATAGAGGAGCAAATTAGGGATGGAGATTAAATAAGAAAAGAGTCTACAGTAAGTACTCTGACATCAGAAACCAAATAGAGACCTGTAGATTTAATATTCATTAACAAAAGAGGAATATTTTAAACTCGTCTAATCCAAAGCATGGGGAACAGTAAAAGATTGTTCAGTCATATTCTCTGTAAATGGAATTTGGCCCAACCATATTAATGATATGTCAAATGCTGTCTGTCACAAATGAGACGGTTTATATAAAAATCCAAATGATTCCAGGAATATGAGCATCTGGAGGTGTGTAAGTGAGCATAGCTTTGAGATGCAGAATTGCAGTTTCAGGTAGCCCCATGCCTCTGCCCCTGTACCCCTTTCACTCAAATCAGTAATCATTGATTGCATATACAGCTATAGAGATCTTTTCCTGGCAGTTCAGGTAGTTACAGTAGATTGTTAATCTGTGAATGATCGGACTAAATCCCTTCTGTCTTCAGAATTTCCATGCAAATGAGAACTAAATGTATGAGATAAATTTATTAACTGTAGTCCAGGAGCACAGGTCAGCTATAGCACAATTCTTAAGCATAGGTTTTTATCCATAAAAAAGTTGCACTTCATTTATGCTAATTTTCCATGGATTCACATTATAATATAAACTGGTGAGATGATTTTTTAAAGTACTTATAAAGAAATGAAAGATTTTTGAGCATTTTTTTCAGTTTTCTAAGATACAGTTGGATTGTTCCAAATAGAAAATGTTCACATAAATGGCATTTCCTATTCTACATCTAATCTTAAAACAAGTTTAAACTTATTTTCTTATGTCACCATTAAAATAAAAGGAGAGTTGTTTTGTATTTTCAAAATAGGAATGAAAGTGGAATTAATATATCAAATGAGAAATAAAACAAGGAACTGGGAAATGATAAATAATATAGGAAGTATGCTAGATCTAGTTGGACTAATGAGACTGTCTTTCAGGATGTTTTTGAAAGATTAACAAAGTATTTAAGTGAAATTCAGCAGAAAAAATAATATTCTAATAATATTTGTATGTCGTGTTTTACTTTCATCAGCATTTCACTTGAACATTATCGTATTAGAATGTATATTTTTTTTGCATTAGTGCCAAATGGATAAACTTAAATGGGACTATATAGTAACAGCAATATTTTTTTCTCTTTTGGATCCCTGGTGTTACAAATCCAGCATCTTATAGAATAAGTAATCCTTTATTCTTACTCTACTCTGTCTTTGTTTCTAATTTAAGGGTTACATATGACTAACATGAAACATTCTATTAGTGAATGAGCCTTGTTTTCTTACATTTTTTTTGGTCAGAGATTTCGAAGGTTTTAAAAAACTTCCCAGGCCCCTACCAACAACAGAAAGACTTTAAATATGGAAATGTGTGCTATTTAGTAAACTTAAAATATAATGCCTTGGAAGAGATGCTGATCTTTTTTTTTTCCCTCCTTTATTTTTCAGGCCATCCGTTGCACACTGGTGAACTGCACATGTGAATGTTTTCAGCCGGGGAAGATTAACCTGAGGACTTGCGATCAGTGTAAACATGGCTGGGTGGCACATGGTGAGGAAAATCTGGACTTTTCTTCCTGTTCTTGTTATGTTCATGTGAATCTTCATATTTTTTTAGAGCAGTCACTGGCCTGGAGAAGAAAGGGGTCAGCTGTGCTCCAAGTGTTATTTAACATTCAGCCCGCAGATCTCAAATAGCATATCTCGGCTCCAAGACGTAGGGATTAGGTGAGCAGTTCTCAACGGAAGGGCAAAATATTTATAGGACAATTGGGCCATGGGGTTCTGAATGAACATAGCAGCCAGCAAGCACGAGGCCTGATAGGAACTCAAACATACCTCCGTTGGCCTGTCAGGGCCTGGACCTCAAAGGGAAGCTAGCAAATCCTTTTTTCTTGAGAAGAGCTTTTTAATAACTGTTCACCCTTGCCATATGTGTTAGGGACTGAGTTTATCCTTCCAGTTGTTAAGTTTTGTTGTATGGTCAAAGGTGGGTGAAAGAGTGAATGAGAACATTATTTGTAATCTGTAAACCCCTTTCAATGTGTGTTGGGATTGGAGGTGGCTAGTGTTGGTGTAGTATGAGCTTCGTATAGGTATGTGTTGGGGGTGAGGGTGACCCGGGAACAAGGCTGGAAGTGTTGATGCTTTTTGCCAGATGCACAAAGCGGTTGCATCAATGAGCCCTGACAGAGCATTTCTCTTGTTCTTACATATGGTTATCTTTTTTGAGTTTAGGCAAAAGGAAATTGTAAATAAGCAGAGATATTTTCTTTACTTCCTAGACTGTAGAATTTTAAAAAATAGGTAATGTTTATAAAAGAAATTTTGGCCTGAGATTTCTTTGACAGCCTGGGGTATTGGCTCTTAAGTGGACATATTCTTCATTCCCAAGCAGTGCCAAATATCCAGTGGGTTGTATTTTTATAAATGTCATGTTATTCTAGCAAGATCTGAGGTAGCAACACTGGGCCATGCCTTGAAATGCTTTTAATTTATCATGTACCTTGCTTGTTAGGGCATGTATGTTGGTGTTGTGGGGACATTCAGCCATGCTTCTGTGTGTGTGAGAGAGAAAAGGTAGGTGTAGTAATATAAGGGAAATAAACTGGAAGGAGCGTGCTTGGCAGACATAGCCACAGTCTTTTAGTGCCCCCAGGGATCGAACTTGCTCCTGCTTCGTTTACAGGGCCAGTATCTGTAACAACATTCAGTCCACTTTTGAACAACAGATGAGCTGCTTTACTATGCAGTCTATGTATAGTAGTACTACATTTGATGATTTCTTCCCTCTTCATATATTAGTTTGCTAGGGCTGCCATAACAGAATCCCGCAGACTGGGTGGCTTTAATATCAGAAATTCTGCAGACTAGAAGTCCAAAATCAGGGTGCTGTCAAGGTTAGTTTCATTCTAAAGACCCCCTTCCTGGCTTACAGATGGCTGCCCTCTCCCTGCGTCCTCAAATGGTCATTCCTCTGTGAGTGAGAGCCCCTGGTGTGCCTGTGCATTCAAATTTCCTCTTGTTAAGGACACCAGTCAGATTGAATTGGGGCTGACCCTACTGGTCTCGTTTTAATTACCTCTGTAAAGCCCTTTCTCCAAATATAGTCACATTCTAAAGTACCGGGAGGTAAGAATTCAATCTGTGATTTTTGGGGGGTAACACAGTTCAGCCTATATCACTTTCTAAATATATTTCTTAACCTGAAGAAGTATTGTCTTTGCTAGGTAGTAGGTACAGAGCTTATGCCTCATCAAGAATCATGGAAGCGGCGTGAGGTTAAATCTTGGCTCTGCAGCTTTGATAGCACATAGGTCAACATCTCTGCATCTTGGTTTTCTTATCATCTAGGATTAATAATAACTTACTTTGTAGGATTATTAGGAGAATTAAAATATATGAAGCTTTTAAATAATACATATTAAAAGTAACACACTGGACAGTGGATGAGCAGTGAAGGAGAGTCAACAAACAAAGGACTTTTGTTTATTCACTCTCATTTTTTCTAAAGCTATTTTGTGTTACCATCATCTGTCTACTGTGGTAGCCTTGTGAGTATAAAAGTTTACTGTCACTAGTTTGTTTTATCTCCAACTTCCACGTGCATATTACATTAGTAGTATACTGGGGCAGGGGAAGCAATATTTCTTCCTTCTCGAACAACATAAATTATTCCTTGCAAATAGTAGTTTCTAAAGCTTTCTGAAGGATGTGATTTTTCACCAAATTTAAATAAAGTGTTTCTGTTGTATCGGAATGTGCTTTTCCTACTGTGTCATTTGAAATTCTGTGATTCTGGGATGTTAATTTTTGGAGTTCCCAGATCTTCCCCCCACCCCCGCCCCGCCTCCGTTATCACCTTGACCTCTGTTTTCCTCCACAACAGGGACATATCTGTGTACAATTCAAAATTCGTACATGCAGATATACAAATTCCACTCTTTCCCTATTCATTAGGGCAAACATGACAGTAAGGAATTGGCTTCCAGCTTTTGAGTTGGCAGTGGGATGAGAGCATCCACTCTTTTTTGCCCTTAGCATTTCAACTAATTGCTTCATTCTCTCCCCCTGCACAGAAACCCTGAAATCATGTCTCCAATTATTTCTGCTCAGAGGTGAAACACAGCAGTCTTCCTGGCTGCTTTACACAATACAATGCCTATGTGTAGGACAAGGAGGAAGCGACTTACTTTTTCTAGTGAGTGATTTTTCTCTCAAAGTGGATGGAACAGCAACAGAACTACTGAGCTACATTCATTGTAGCACTGAACACATTCCACCTTCATTGCACTGTAAATTTTTTTATATTTGATATTAAAAAATAATGAAATAACAAAATCCAGTGTTCTCTACAAGAAAGAATTTTTAGAAATTTGTTGGCCTTTTTTGGATAAATGTCTTTCCGTATCTCCTTTGTTAACACCATCTTTAGTTTTTCATAAGTTGGATTTTATGGGTCATTATATAGTGTTTGTATATACGTATATAAGTATACATATATGACACATACACACACACACACACTCCATTACTGTACAGATTGCTTCTCAAACCCACTTGAATTGTTGACATTAGTGGCTTTACAAAAATCTTGAGGAAGATATTTTTAAAAATTAAAGGGAGTGAGTAATTCATCATAGTATAACACCTGGGTGTTGAAATTACTCACTGGGCCCCAGTGCTATTCACAAATTACTTCCTTGAAATCTTTAGCACCATTGACTTAAGGAAGGGAGGGGGGAACCAAAAAAAAAAAAAAAAAAAAAAAAAACAGTTCCTGGAATATAAATAGATATTTCCTACTGAATTAATAAAGGATTTCCTGCTGTTTTTCCCCATTAATGAAGTTCAGCTCTTTCGCTTTGATAATAGAAAGCAGGGCTTTATTGTATTTAACTTTATTTAAAATAAGTTTTTTGGTTTAGAATGTCCATATTATAGTGAATAATAACTTAGTTGGTATGCCAGAAATAGCCCAGAGTTTCTAATTTTGCAGTATTTCTGTTTAGAGTTCTTAGATAAAGGACTTCAGCATATTGCCACTTAATTGACTTAACAACTGTATTTTTTTCCCCTCTTTTGCATTGTCTTTTCTAAGCTCTTCTTTTATTCACCTACAATGAACAGTATGTTTTGGAAAAAAATTAAAAAAAAAAAAATTCTACAAGTTTTAATTCTAAGTGGTTCAAATATGCCAAAATAAGATATAAGGATAAGAACAGTAATGGCCTTCTTTTCTGGTGACATAAATATTTACGTTAATAGAAATTTAGTTTGTTGCATTTGACCCTTTCCAATAGGACTTAGTTGCCTTTGTGAAAAACTGGAGGCATGGTTAAGAACTTTAGTACTAAATCATTTTTATTTATTATTTGCAAATTAGTTTTAATGTCCACAGTCTAGATAAAGACTTCTTTCTAAACCATTAAATTAATATAAAATGTAGTAAAAAAATTTTAAAGTAAACTGTTTTCTAAAAGATTTTTAGGAAATATTCAGTGATAATCTAAGACAACCGGAAACATTTTTTTTTTTTTAATCATGATGGGGTGTATTTTATAAAAGAGGTGGGCAGATTTTAAAACGATAATTATTTTTTACTAGTTCAGTAATTTTTGTTACGATTACTTCAAGAAAAATTCCAGTTTCTTGGTATGTCTGGTTAGCATTTGACAAGTATATGAAGCTTTGTGAATAAAAAATATATTACAGTTTAATGAACCCCACAGCAGCATTCTCTGTGCAAATTATTTTCTTTGTAGAATACTTTGACTTTAAACCAATAGGATATGCCATTCCAACAAGCTGTGTGATGCTAGAATTCTCATTCACTTTTAAGCAGTCTGAATTAATGGTAGTTATTTCCTTTGACCGAGGTATGTGTGTGAAAATGCTTGCTGCACTGGAATTCTCAAGACCTTTCCTTTATTATGTTCTATACTCTTTACTATTTGCAGTTCATTCAAGGAAAAGATAGTACTTTATTACTTTAATTAGTTGGTCATCAACCCAGCTACTTCCCTTTCAGTTTCCAAACTATACAGAAATTTTTACTGTTAAATGAGCAGACTTGACATGTATCATCTGGATCATCAATGAATAGATGTTTATTAAACATACATCATATGTAAATTACTGTGCCAGGTTTCTTTCAGGTCTTCAGTTCTGTGCCACAGGAAATGGTGAACAGTATAAAGTTAATTTAGTGTCATATAGCAACCGGCTTTATGGTTTAATGTCCTGTAAGACTTAATATTCATATAATCCATTAATTTCAAATCTTTCTTTTTCATAATTCACTGGAAGTAATTTTTCACTTTTTTTCAGCATCACTGAATTTGTATTCTCAGCTCTGTATCTAATGTCTTATCTGAACAGTATCACACTATAAGTGACCATCACCCAAATTGAAAAGATCAGATATGGTGTACACCTAAAACTAATATAATGTTATATTTCAATTATAGCTCAGAAAAAAGGACGTGTAAAAGAAAATATAGGACAACCGATTAAAATTTGAATTTCAGGTAAACAATGAATATTTTTTTAGTGTAAACATGTACCATGCAAATTTAGCTGAGTGTCCTGCATTTTTATTTGCTAAATTTTATTTGCTAAACACCTAAAAGAAAATCTTTGTTAGGCCTAATTTGCATAAATCAAAGCCATTGATTCTGAGCATTCTGTTATCAAAAACCTTTTGATTATGTCAGTCCTATATTAAGAATCACAAGATCTCAGTATTAATGTTTACAAATTCTGCAGATTTATTGGTGGCATGGTACTTTATAAGGACTTCAGCAGGACAGTTCAAAACCAGTGGTTTTTCATTTTATCTCATGAAAGTCACATGTCCTTATTATTTGTTGCAGTCTGTGCCCTTCTTATGAATTGTCTAAACAGCTGTGAAAGCAGTTTATCCCCAACTGGTAACACTATAATATTTTCCTTGCCTTGAGTACAAAAGCTAGTATAACTAAAATAGTAGTAACCTTTCCTTCTCCATCTTTTTTTCTCCCCCCTCCCACACCAAATAGAAGTCTTCATCATAAGCAATAAAATATGATGTTTCTGTGACATCATACTCATTCTGAGTAACTTAGCAGTGGTTTCTGTGAGATAATTTGTAAGTTTGTCCAGATCAAAAGAGGAGAGTGAATAAAATTGAGTTTCTTCTGCCAAAGGAAGATAATGCTCCCAGACATTAACCCACAAGAAAGTGCTGGCCTCCCTCCGATTGCCCTGGGGATTGTCCCGAGAAGAGTGAATTTTCCTCTGGGAGAAAATTGTTGCAGGGGGTTATTTAGGATTTAGTGAAACGTGTAAGAAAGGTATTAACTTGAGTCCTCAGCACAAGGAAATAAATTCAGGCTTCCCAATGGCAAAGGGAAAACTTTATCCTTTGAGAAGAGAGAGGTGGTCATGCTTCTAGGGCTTTGCTTAGAAACAGGTGGATAGAAGCACCACAGTCCTCTTTCCCTGGTACACTGATTTGGGAAAGGTAGGAACCTAATGCTTTATAGTAGACTTAGTTCTTGTAGACTGTGATACTGAAATCTGGCTGTGTTCTCTTTTAATTAGGGAAAACAGCTTTTAGCCACCTTCCAGCTCAGGTGAGGCAGCTGGGTCCTGGTCTTGCCATGGATAAAGTCCTTGCACATTCCTCCATTTGTATTTATTTTAGAGAGCAAAAACAAGACCATTTCCTCCTTGGCACAGAGACATTCTTTGTTGACCAGAGGGCATCATACCCTCTTTTGCTTCTCTCCTTTACTCCCTGATCACCACTGATTAGCTTTAGAGGGAAGGAAGGACATCCCCACAAATGCAGAGTTTCGGTACTTGATTGAATAGCATTAACTGTATTCTATTGTGTCCCTGAGCTGCTTATTTTGATTTGTTTCTCTGCCTGCCCACCTTTCAGGTGGTACTTTGAAATCCCTAAAAAAAATTTTTTTTAAATCACAGCATAAGAAGGGCCTCCCCTTCAAAGTCATAGGTTCTCTCTGCCTTTTAGCTCTCCAGATTTTTTCCCCCTAGCTCTGTTTATTCAGCTGAAACACGAGGTGCATCTGGTAAATTCTGGTCTCTAAAGTGCACAGTGACATCCACTGCTAAGCAGTTTCTATGGAGGATCTTGAGGTTGAAATACGTAAAGCCGGAGCCCCAGGGTATAAAAAGCTTCAGGGACACAAATGGGAGACATGATAGGAGAGTGGGTTCGAGTGCAGCTCTGTTGAGGTTCCCATCCTGGCTTTACCACCTACTATCAATAGAACCTTGGCCAAGTGATGTAATCTCTGTTTTATCATCTGTGAAATGTGCATAATGATAACGCCTACCTGGATTAAATGAGATAATCGATTTAAGATTAAATGAGATAATTGGCTTAATTATTAGTTGTTTTTATTATTAAACTCTTACAGAGGTAAAACTTCCACCTTGAGGACATCACAGACATTTTTTAGTATAGTTTAGTGATTAAAAGTTGGGTGTCAGGCAATGGTCAAACCCCTTTACCGTCTTTATTTAGTAAGCCCCAGTTCTTTTACCTGTAAATTCAAATACTAACAGGAATGTACCTAAGTATCACAGTGAGGTTTTTAAGAGAATCAGGATTAAATGAAGCAGTGGATTTAATGTTAATGATAACATCTAGAGCCTCAGCTAAGGTACAGAGATAAGTAATGGTATGAGCTTCCTTCCCCTCCTGGGGGAGGCTTCTTCAGACCCCATTGTCAGAGTTTAGGTCACCAATTCTTTTGACTGTGGGGCCCACTGTTCCCCAGATGAACTGTTTTTCCCAGCAAATCCAGGACAGTTCAATACCTTCCATGTCCTTTTAAATTTCATTAGAGCCATTACTTGAAAAGAGGTAGGAAACACTTTATACCAAAAGTCACATTTTGAGAAGTGCAGACCAGTTGAAATGAATTATAGGAATACTTGTCTGTTGAAATTCCCAAAACCAGAAGTATATGAATTTTAAACAGCGTTAAGGCTACTTTTTGCCTATTTCACATCTATATTCTTACATGTGAAGCACTTTGATGAGCTAACCACTTTATCATTTTATTACTCTTTATTACATCATAAATTTTTATATCTTGCTAACGATCCTACAGGAAGCTTAATTGTTTATAGGAACATCTTAATTAACTGGAGTTCACCAGGTTAAGCAGAACACAAATTGAAGGGGTTTATAAATGAAATACACCCAAGTCCTCTCATTTTACTTAGGATGTAGTGTTCAGATAAACTAGATTTAGCTGTGTCATGAGGAACTCAGTATGCTTCAGCAATATCATGTTGATACTCAACTATTCTTTCTTCTCTGTTGTGTCATAAGTGATGACTTCTTCCAACTGGGACATGCCCCTCCACCTTTCTGTATTGAAGAGTGAAATTACCAGATGAGATAAATATGGTACTTTGACTTATAGACTGGGAAACATAAAATGTTTATGCATCCCATTGCCTTTTAGAAATGTAGATATTTGTAATTCTTCAAAAGCTTCTTGAATTAATCTGTTACTAGTTAGTGAACATATATGGAAGCATCCTATGGAAAATATTTTAAGGAGTTACTGCCACAACTCGATAGACTCATTAGCAGTGTCTTTTAAGGGGCCCAGGAGTAAGGTCCCTCTCTCTTTGATACCCAGGGAAATCCCTCCTTTGGCCTCCTAGGCCGCCCCAACCTGCTCATATGGTCAGGTGAACACTACAAATGCAAGTGCAAACTCATCTGATTGAACGGATGGACTTGTTGGCCTTAAATTCACCTGGGGCCAAGGAATGAAAAGGAAACTCTAGAACTGGTGGTGCCAGAAGGAAACCAGAATTGGCTGTTGTGGATTTGAGCACTTGAAATGTGTCTAGTCCAAATTGAGATATGTTTTAAGTATAAAGTATACACCAGATGTTGAACATTTAATCTTAAAAGAAGACTATACCATATCTCACTAAGATTTGTTCTTATGTTGTCTACATATTGATAATATTTTAATGTATATTAAATATATTTTGAAATGAAAAATATTTTTTCATTTTTTTTTTTTTTTTACTTTTTAAATGGGACTAGAAAAATTGAAATTACACATGACTTGAATTTTATTGCTATTAGACATAGCCGTTCTATACCTAGGTGTTAGATAATGTATTTGGGGAGCTGAAGTTTAAGTTAAAGTGGTTTGCTGGTAGAGTAGTTAGAATTGGTGTGAGAATCCTAAAAACCAAAATCCAGGCTCTTGTCCTCTCTTCACTCATCACTGTAAACTCTTTCCTATCCCTTCGTGCTTTCACACTTGCTACATTATTGATCCTGTCCAATCTTTCCTCTGTCCTGGTCATCAGGAAAGAGTACCAGGAGCAGTTAAGTGTTACCTTCTGTAATGTTCATGGGGCACTTTACCTAGACCAGAGGGGTATTTCTATGGCATACTGATCTCTCCACTAGTTTGGGGCTCAGGCAGGGCACTTCCTCATCTCTGTGTACTGATACCCACCCCAACATCTCCCCACAATGGGAGCACATGGAACAAAGGTTTATGGCAACTCTTAAATGTGTCTAAAAGTCTCTGTTTCCTAATTGCTAGTTTCTTTTCTAGCAGCCTCTTCCCAGTTTAGGTGGTTAACGTAGCCTACAAACACCTCGCCTTTAGTCCGGTTTCTGCTTTTTTCTTTTCCAGCCCTCGCTCTACCTTCACCTTTGCTTTTCCCTTGTGTCTTCAGACAGCAAAACAAATGAAAGGTAAAGGGGAGGTTTTAGTAGCCTAGCCAACCAGGAAGTGGATTTTAGAGAAGTTAAATTTATTGGATCATTAACATGTTGACATTTTTGTTTTATTCAGAAGATACGGTCTTGAGTAAAATATCTTTCACTTTTATTTCGTAATTCTTCAGTACTCTTTTGCTTGTAAAAATCCGAGGGTTAAAAATTTTTCCCCCATTTAGCTGTTCATGTTTTCCACTATCAGTAAAAATTAAAAAACAAATCAACCTCTAACATAAGAGAAAACACCTGTTTGGCTTGGAGAAATTGGCCAGGGAGGTCTTTTTTTCTGACAAGCCAAAAGCGACCATCACAGGGCCCCTTATTAAAAAAAAGTCATTTTTTCTTTATTTCATGTGAGCATTGGCAGAAACTCTGACAAGCAGTTCTTCATATTTTATTATGTTCTTGTCTGCAGAATCTCTGTCAGGCAAAAACCTTGTCAGCGGAAAACCTGTCGTAGGATCAGAGGAGACAAAAACAGGTGTCACACAGGCAGTCAAAACTGAAGGAAAAAAAGATTAGGCTAAGGAGAGAGAGGCAGACAATTACATTAATGCCATTGCTTTTATCTTATAGATGTGTGTTATTATCTCGGGGTGCTGAGTGCGCAATTGCCTCAAAGAAAAGTAGACAGGAGACAAGGGGAAACTTGATAGTTATTAACTGAAGAGGCAGTGTGTCAAAGCTGGATGGGGTTCAAAGTTTTGTGAAGGAAAAAAACTGCAGGCAGCAAGCAAAGACTGTGGTTCTGCTTTCGGCTACATAAACCTAGTAGCAATCTAACATTTTCTACTTGGAAACAGATCATAGAGAGAAAAATTAATGAAAGATTTCATTTGGAGGTTTTTGGGGTAACATTTATCCTATATACATGTGACTGAGTCATAATCTTTTCTTTCTTATAAAATCTTGCCACAATGTGAGACATGGTGAGGCATGAAGACAGGCATTTGTCAGTTCAGCTGTGTTGTTTGGATATGTTTAAAACACCTATTATCAACACACTTTTAATTAAAAAAAGCTATTAAGAAGCCCTTTTACTAAGTGTGAACATCTGTACGTGCAAGCTGTAAATTAGGAGATCACATATGTGTGCCTCAGTCAGAGACTAAATGAACTTGGCAAGTGTTTTCGATTACTGGTTTTTAAATACAGTAAAATATCTAAAGGAAAAATTGCTACACTTTAAAATTTGGATTTATTTTCTTGATTGTGCCTGTTGGTACTGATTAATAGAACTTTTCTTTTAATTAGGAATTAAGGTCATTTCATTAACAAATTGGTAACCAGAATTCAAAGCATTAATTGGTATCTTCCCTTGGTTTCTTTGTTCACATCATTTCAAGAGACTTTATTTCTTTTCTGAAAGTTTGAGTTCCATTATATATTTGTAGTGGTATAAAACAGTGTTTTTTGCTAGTGGCCTAAACTTAAAGATATTTAGCCTTGTTGATAACATACAGGTGTCAAACAGTCAGCTAGTGGAGAATGGGATGGTAACTTTAAGGTTTCCCTGTCAATCATTTATTGATTACATTGGTGCAAAAATCAGCCAGCATTGCTCTAGTCCTTAACATTTTCTGCTCTTGCATTTAAAAATTAGTTAGTTTAGACTTTTCATCATATTCGAGAATGCCTTCTTAACCCTTTTTATGAGCAAATCTTTATACAGAGTCTTTTATTCTACCAGTCACGGATGCAAAGCAGTTTGATATTTGATATGTGCATTAAGTAAATCCAGCAATCCAGAAGAAAACACACATCAGTGTCAAAACTGTGTGTGATAGCCTGGAGTTTTAAGGGATTACAGTAGGGAGAAAAAAGAAAGATTGATTATAGATTTAGAATGAGATTTCAGGCTGACTTACTAAGAGAGGGAAAGAAAAATACTTGTGACACAAAGGTGATGTTCATTAAAAATGAAGACAGAATATAATCATTTCTTTCTTTTAGGTATTTCCTACCAGATGCTGACTTTTTGTATTGCCACTTTCTCTCAATTTCGAAATACATCTCTACCTCATTTTATAGTTAAAGCACATGTTCTATCAAAAATAAAATATGCCTTACATTTACAATGTTTCCTTAGTGAAATTCTTGTATAGATATATGCTGTTTCAAGAAAATTAAGTCTTTAAAGCTTATAAATTGAGGGTAGGATGATTATTCTCTTACAGAATTCATTTTTTTGTTTATTTAATAAAAGGACTTACATGGTTTGTTCAAGTAGCATAGATCAGTAGTAACTTTTAAAATGGGATGTGTTTTGTAGTCAACATACATTTATTTCATTGATCTATAAATGACATAAAGCAAAGTTTGTGTAGTCAACTTTCACCTAGCCTTGACAACTAGGGATTGGCTAGAACAGGAACACTAAATAATGATAATAATCCCCAAACCTAGTTTCAGCATGTAGATTCAATTACCAAGTCTCTTCCTAGATTAAAGTTTGCAGATTAAATTTTCTCTTTTCCCTTTACCACCTTCTGATGGACTGGCTGCTAATGAAGAAAGATATGCCCCCCAAAAGTGGGCCATGGAGAAGTAAAACCAAGAACTTGTTTCATCTACTAGCCAAAAGAGTGAGCTTCTGAATAACCAAGCGTTGACAGTCTACTTTTATGTGCGTCTCAGTCAGACTTTAATGATTTCCAAAGTCTGTTGTGAAGACTTTATTATGCATAAGGCCACAGGGGGGAAATGCCACTCAGCTTGAAATATTACCTACGTAGTCTCAAGTGGAGCTCAAATTCTACCCTGGACTAATTGTGGGTGTGTGTGCATATCCACATACTCTCAGAGCTACTCGTCAACTAGGGATGATTATAATCCGTAAGGCAGTGGGAGCTCATTGGAACTACTTTTGTCCCTCTTCCTTCCCTACCATTTAGAATCCCATTCATAATGGCTCGGAAGAGTATTCATATACCTATTCTTCATATATTATGGTACAACAAAAAAATCAAGGACCATTTACATAAGGTGTATAAGATATAGTAAAGTAATCAGGCTTTTTGGAGGCTCAGTGGAGTTTTTTTTACTTAAAAACACTAACACTATTTGTTCAAGAAAGAAAATAAATCCTCACATACAAGGGCTGACAGTTTTTATCATCAAGCGTGGGGATCAACTCTTTTAGCTGCATATCATTCGTTTTCTTTTTTTCTTAATAAATTCTAGAAATAAGCCTCCTTTTTCCTTGGTATTAAATATCCTAATTAATTCAACCTTGACAGTTACAGTTAGAAAGTTGTGACTTAAATGGAACATGAGTTATTTTGTACTTAATTTGCTCCCAATTACATAGTTCTTTCCCCCAAAAGTAGTGAATAAAATGTGCAGATCTAAATATTGCTTCAAGTCACAAGGAATTTTTCTCTTAGTAACGATCATTGCCTGCCTTCATGATTGATCCCCTGATTCACTAAAAAGTTTTTAATGTGTCATCATTGCAATTTACTAATGTTTTCCCCCAAGTGCTGTGGCTTTTATTAGGATCTGGCTTACAATCTACAGGATAAGTTAAGTCTTTGCTTCCCACACTGATGCTCTTGCCTAGTAAAACAGCTGAGTCTTATAATGGGAAAGGATTGATGTCATAATGATTCCAAAGGGCCCCTTTATGATGAAATTCTAAATACGCAAAATCCCATTAAACCTGTACAAGTTCACAGGCTAGCTACATTGAAATGACATATCATTATATTGGGTATAGTGTGCATATTATAAAGTGTTACATAATTGGAAATTATTGGTCATATTAGCAAGAATGAAGAGCCACCCACCCTCATAAATTGAGAGGTTATGGCCTTGGTATTTGAAGTAGGAAAGAACAATATTCTGTTTATAAATAATCAGAACTTTAAAATCTGACCCCAGAAATTGTTCTAATAAAATCTGTCACTAACAACTTCATTTTTGAACTCTTAAAGTAATTATGGAAAAAATTCCATGAAACAATTCCCTAAAAACACATGTTAAATGTTAATCAATTGGAAATTAAAATAGTATTCCAGGACCCAGAGCTCCTAAAAGCTGACCATTTGATGCTGTTATAATTTGGTATCCTAAGGGGAGTCGAGGCAAGAGACATGGAGTTCTCAAAACAATGAGCCATGCAATTTAAGGCTCACTTGGCTTTCTACCAAAATAACAGAATAAGGCTGCTTAATATGTTTTACATATAAAATTGCTTCAAATTAGCCTTTAAAATTTAAAAAATATCCAGGGTAGGACTGGAAATTAGTGAAATAAAAGGCTTCCTTTTAGACCATTTCATACAGATTTTTAATTGTTTTACTCTGCAAAGTAGGTGGCTTTGAAAAATCACTCCACTTTGCTCACTTCTTATTTTATGGAATGACTGTAAGCTTCCTACTGCCGTGCCTGCAGCTATTAGGCAGAGTCCACTGGATATCAGGGCTGAAATATTCAAGCATATTCCTGTGAAAACCACCTAAGTCACTTGAATTTGGCTTTTAAAGAAAGTTATGTTTAAAAAAAAAAAAGTTGTGGAAAACTAAGAACTATAAACTATCACTGAGAGCCAATTTTCTAGGATCAGTGAAAAGCACTTTTATATTCCTACATTAAGGAAAAAAAGTATCTGAATATGTCCTTATTTCTGTGACCTTCACAGAGAATATTGGAAGTGAAGTCTGTAGAATTACAGGTTTACATTTATTTTAATTTATTTGAAGGTTTGGGGTGTAATTCCTGTTATTAAAAGTTGAAATAAAAAAATAGTTATTCACATTGCATTTGACAGATACAGGTTCCTATATAACCACCCCTCACTCACTCCCAGCACTATTTTATTATACATTTAAAAACTGAATTTTAGAAAGGACATTACTTTGTTCTTTAAGTTAGCAGTACAGTTAAAAGTACATATCACTTTATGTTTATTACGTATTTTGCATTACATTTTATACTTATTTTACATTTACATATACGCTTACATTAATGAACCACAAAAATTGTGGCTTTTGTTCTTATGGTGATTCGGTTCTTGACAGAAGTGAGTTTTCTTCATCCAGACTTAGGTGTCATTTTCGTGTCTTGTGGCTTAGTCACCACTTTCCTTTGGAAAACTATAGATCCTCTCAAAGTGTTTATTGAAATTATATCCAGGTCTCAATTTCTCCTTTGTTTTATAGCCAGAAAGTCACCAGTTTAAGCTTCTGTTTCTGGCATTTTAAAGAATTCCCAGCAAATTATGTTCCCTCAGTCACCTAATTTACAATTTTAGAAGCTCTTATTGTATGAACTTTTTTTCTACTAGTTACTCATATTGTGCAGTTAAACCTTTTTTTTCTCCTGATAAAATTCTGCATACTAAAGGGAGTTTGCTTTTTATTTCTCCAGGCCATTTACAAAAGAAAAAATAATCTCTTCTTTATAGATGGTGTTCTTACAGTCTTATGGGGTCATCGTTTTCTGACCCCTTTCCAAAGTCTATACTGTACCTTTTACTATAGCTATGAGGCTATAAATATAGCACATTTATCATAAATCTAGTGATCTGTACTATGATTTTCATAGTACCTATTATTATAATGTCTATTCATTATGACCTATTTTGTGCACCCTGATATTAAGCTTGTTTTCTTGAACAATACTGGAGTTTATACTGTTTTTACCTAGAAATCCAGTGGATGCCTCTAAGTAATGCCTGAAGTGATAGGAAAGGGAATAAAATATGCAAAGTTTGGTTAGAATTCCTGCCCAGCTAGCATCTCTAACTCATTCCGTAAACTGCCTTAATTATCTACCCCCACTGGTCTCTCTAGAGGAGTATAAAGTGCAAAGGATAGGGTTGAGAAAGGGATATGGGTGAAATTACGAATTTGGTGACACAGTGGAATCGTACATTTAGCCCTTCAGGGCAAATACATAATGGCCTTGTCCTATTCTATGTACACTTTACTGTGTTTATCCATTCAACAATATGAGGGCTAAACAGCCTTGAGTAATTGTTTCAGATATAAGTTGCTGCTTAACATCAAGCTTTTGTATAAAATAGGCATAGAAGTGATCCGGTAAATGGGCAACATACTGGCACACGTATGTGTCATCATTGTTGAGTAAGTTTGCTCTTAGGTGAAGGGACTTCTCCAGGGTTCATAGAAAAAGAAAATGGAACTTGAATTGAAGCTTAGAGAAAGGGTAGTCAAAAGGTAAATTAGAAAGAAGAAAGATACTTAAGGAACAGCATTGAAAATAGAAAATCTGAAATATGTAGCTCAGGATATCGGAACCTTGCTTGTCTCTCCAGTTTCATCTTGTTCTGTTCTCACTTGTTCCTGTCCTAGCAGAATTGGCTTTGCCTAGAACACCCCGCCCCTTACCCCTTTTACATTATGTTCTCATGTCACATACCCAGTTTGTAAATCTATGTGTTAATGCATATTTTTTAAAAGCCTGATTTCATCACTAGTCTATTAACTCCAAGAGAGTCTGCATCATATCTGCTTTGTTCTTCACTAAATCTCCAAAGCTTAGCATAGTGCCTAGAAATACTCATTAGTGGCCAAAAGTAAGTTTGTCCAGGATCTTCTGACCCAAGTTAAGGATTTTGTGTATTATTGTTGAGGGTGGGGAGGTGGTACCATCGGAAACCCTCAGGCAGAGAAGAGACATTATAAACAGTATTTTGAGAAGACTGACATAAAGGTTATATTAAGGTTGTATTAGGCTAGAGAGAACAGAGGTAAATTAGACCAGCCCAGAGTCACTTGCAGTATGGAGTTATGAGAGTCTAAAAAGCTGTAGTAATGTGATAGAAGTTAGGCCAGAAAGGAGGGATTGATCTAGGGGAAACGTCGCTGGAAAAATTTATGAAAGCTAAGTAGTCCGAGATAATTTTGAATATTCTTGCTATATTGTGTTCAGTGAGGAAAACAAGATAGAAATTTGTATCTTTAGTGCGACCTCAACTATGTAAAATCATGGATTGAAAAAAGTAAATAAAACTACATCAACATGTGGACAATGTCACCTTTGGGTGGTGAGATAATGGGTGATTATCTTTGTTTTCCTTTTTCTCAAATTTACAACATTCTTTTCTGTGAGCACCTCTGACATATCCAATCAAAAAATAACTCCTCCTCACCCCCCAAAATAAAGGCATCATTTCAAGCATTTTGGCCTAGTTTCTTAGTCCAGCCTTTCTCAGCAATAGGAGTCAAGTTCATGTTTGAAATTGACGGTCATGGAGCTTGGGTAAAGCTCAATTTATAGGTTAGGGATCACCTGTAGAGTATAGGAGTAGCTGGGTTCCTTGAGGTAGATCATCACAGAGAGACTCCTCTAGAATCCTTGTTTCCCCCGCATCTCAGTTAACCTCCCTTCAGTCCTCCGAATGCATCCTGCAACCCTGCATAACCTCCGCTCCAAGCATGTTTTACTACCGTACTTCTTGGTTTGGACTTGATCTTGTACTCTCATTTCTTTTTCCCTTGAAATTAAGGTAGGAGTCTTCAAGCTATTAGCTTGCCTGACTACAAAAGAACTGAAAATGAAGAGCCATCCTGATAATTTCATATGCTAAATAAATTGCCAAGATCATATTTATAGCAAGTAGGTGCCAGAGCTCAGATTAAAACCCTTGGAGACTGTCCCTAGAAACTATCCTTAATCTGCAGGACAACAAACACTTTTTAAACAATGGGAACTTTAAATTATTGCTTTAAGTCATTATTCTTATTACCACTGCAGACTTAGCTATCTTAATTGATGAAAATTTCAACCAGTGCTTAGGTCAAATCAGACCGCCAAATCTGACTTAATTTTCACTGGAAAAATTGAACTCACATTTCAATTCAAGTAAATGCATTAATATACATTTTGAGAAAAATTATTAAAACATCAATAAATTGTGGACTGCATTTCACAGATTACTAAAACAGTCCAGAATAAAATGTGGAGCTAGTAAAATTAATTTATTTGGTTCACAATAGAAACGTTATTTCTTATTAATATGTAATAATGTACTATAACATATAATTTAAGTTTTTTATGAAGTGAGTGTCAGAAGTCATGAGATTTACATTGATAATGTGGTTCCATGTGTGTATCACGTTGGACTTTAGGAACAAATTAGATAAAGTTCATATACAAAAAAGTATTAATTTTGCAAGTTCTCATGGTTAAACTATTTATAAATGTTTAATGAAAGAAGTTTTATATACTGCTAAAAATTAAGTGTTTTGGCATTTAAATCACAATTTTTAAAATTTTTATTTTTAATTGGATGAGGAAAATTTTATAAGCTAAAAAATGATCATTAATTATAACCAAAATAAACATTTTGATATTCCTTATAAATGAGTTGTAGCTATCTTATTGAATGATAAACATAGTTTCTGTAAGAAATCATGTAAACTTTCTATCCACAGGTTTTGTCCAGTATATCTTAGAAATTTTGGTAGATCCAGGAAAATATTCAAATTAAATTTAAGAGATTAGGCATCACTTACGTGTGCTCAGGAGATGACACATCCTAGGGATGAGTATCAGGAATAGTTGAAAAGAATGGCTTACATTAGAGTATGTGGGATGGGGGAGGGGAGCCACTTTCAGTATTGGACATTTTTTCTTTGCTGTCACAGGATACTTACTAAAGATCGATTTGTTGTTAAAATAGACAGGAATGCGAGAGGTGAGTATATTACTGTTGCCCCATTTTACATTTTATTTGAATTCTGAGTATTCCAATAGACCTAAATATCAGGTTTTAGCTACTCTTTAATTGTATATGTATAGTCAAGGAAAGCGGTCCTGTTTGCAGATTCTTGGTGCTTTTATTAGTCATTAAAGGGGGCTTTCATGAAGCAGTTAAAGTCATCAATTATTTTGGCACCCAGGAGAGCCTTACACCCTGGGCCAGTGTATCATATAAGTCAAGTCAGATTATACCTTTATTTTGTAAAGAAGGCAGGGTACAACTTTCAAAGGTGAAATGGGAATGGATACTCTGCATGAGCTTGCAGGCCTGTTCTCAGGTGGATCAATTTTACGACAAAGTAAATATGGGATTGCAAGACCTGGAAATTGAATCCCTGTACCTCCTGAAAGGCCTTCACATACTCTCGGTTCAAGCATATCATAGTTTGAAGTCCACTAACTAAAGGCATCTCCCAGTGGAGTATTGCAAAAATTTCCTACCCTGTTCGCTTGACTCCAGACCATCCCTATCCCTAACTCTAGCTGTGTAATTCTCAGTGTGGCGTGTGTATGGGGTCTGTGTCAGGGTCACTTGTGGCGATTTTTCAAACTAAACATGATCATCTTCCTCTCAGCTCTTCTCCTTCAGGGGGTTGAGGCTCTGTGGCTGAGGTTCAACATTCAGCACCTTCGTCAGTAGCTGTAACTGGTGAATATGTGCCATGTCCTCCAAGTTGACAACTGTTGCTTTAATTGAACTTCTAGACTCTCGTCAGAGTTTTATATGTAAAATTGTAAATCATTTTCATCTTATAAAATGTTTAATGGTCTCTATATCCTGTTTACAAGAAATAAAATTGTAAGCTTTCCATAGGATTTGGCCTTCAGTAATAAGGTGCCTTATAGTCTGCCCATCTGACTTTTTTTTTTTTTTTTCACTTACCTCGAACTATTTTGCCTAAAGAGTTACACATTCTTTGGATATTCATTTCTCTTACACACATCTCATGTTCAATGGTTCTTGAAATATTATCCCTCTCCAGCAGCAGCAGCATTGTGTGGAGATACATTAGAAACGCAAATCCTTGGTTCTCATCCCAGATCCAGTGAATCAGAAACTCTGGGAGGTGACCCAGCAATTTGTGTTTTAACAAGCCAATCCTTCAGCCAATTCTTTTGCACTTAACGTTTGAGAACCCTTGCCTCAGTTCTCTCTACCTAGAAAGCTCATCTCTTTTCTTGCTTGTAAATTCTTAGTTTTCTTACAAGACTGTGCTTTTCTGGCAGAGTTGCCCTCTCTTCTGTCTCCTATAGTACTTTATCATATCTGTTTTATAGCATTTATATTGCTTGCATCTGTCTACCTTGGAAGGTGGAGTCTACAGCATAAATTACTTGTGCATCTGCATGCACCACCTACCTTGGTGATAAGTTAAGTGCTGCTGAATAAATGAATGTATGCATGAATGAAGAAGAGCATTTAGGAGGAGTGATGATCAATAAGGTCAGTTGCTATGGAGAGATCATGGAAAATAATGAAGGGAAAAAGCTATTGGATTTCATAGTAAAGCAGGTGTTGGTGACCTTTGAAATGCTTGCTTCAGCAGGGTGATGGGCAAGAAGCCCAGATTGCTGAGAGTTGAGGCCTTTCAACATGATAAAGACTTGCAAGTTCCCAGAGTTTCTTATTGACTGTTTATCTGAATATGTGGTGGAAATAGTTTTGGGGGTAGAAATAACCAAGTGACCTTAGGCCAATGACTTAACCTAATTCAATCTGTGCTCTCTGAACAGGCAATAATAGTAATAATGTATGTTTTTATTTTTTTAAAGGCTAATACAAGATCATTGTAAACCCCTAGAATGATGCCTGGCATTTAGTTAGTACTTGAGGGATCATTTCATTTACTCTCTCCTACCCCATACACAACTATTTTTATTTATTAATGTCATTAGTAGCATCTGTCACCCTTTGTAAATTTGTATAAGATGTAAAATTGATAAGGATACCCTCATTCCAGTCATTGGAGAAATTACATTTGACCAGGACCTGACATACCTTTCATTGAAACCAGTGACAGCTATTTTGAAATTACATGATCTCCAGCTAGAAAAGTACCCAGAAGTACTACTTGTCATAGTTAAGACTATTTAAATACAAGTTATAGAATCCCACTTTTAAGTAGACTAAAAAAGAGAGAGAGAGTTTTTTGGCTCATGTAACTGAAAATTCCAGGGATGGTACCAGCCTCAAGCACAGCTATGTTCATATCTTCTGGATCAAACAATATTGTCAGTATCTGGCCTTTCTCAGACCATCTTGTAGTCCAGCTGTCTTTCATATGATTTTCATTCTCAAGCATATTTACCAGCTACAAATGTCAAGGAAAGAGAAAATTTCCGAGTAGTTCTAACTAAAGTCCTGGATTCAATCTCACTGTTCAGTCTTAGATCTCTTGGCCATTCTTGAATGAGTTCCTGTGGCCAAAAGACTGATACATACTTAAGGAATATCCTTAAGCCAGATTTCTCAGGCCTGGTTTAAGGAATATTCTGTTCTATAAAATAACTGGTACTGAGTATAGGGAGAAGAGAAGTTCTCCAAAGGGAAATCCAGTTTCTGTTACCAGAATGAAGGGGAGCAGATGCAAAGCAGGCAAGACAATTGATTCCATCTTACTGTATAGAAAAGTACATTTTCAAACTCTGCTGCTGGGAATTCTAGGGGTCCAACTGAGATGCTTAACCAAGCTGAACATGCTAGCCTCACCAAGAGTAGCTCCACTTTTATATCTTTTTATACCCAATTTCTGGTTAAGATTTCATTTCAAAATGGAATTTTGGCAATACCATTGGTACAGGACAATTTAGTAGGTGGTTAAGCCCAAATAGAATATAAAAGTAGGTGACTGTCTTTTCTCACTCCATGTCACTGAACAAACTCTTGCCTTAACTTTCCTTTATCCCATTGACTCAACTCATATTCCTAACCCTACTGAGATTCAGGCTCAAATTCTCCACATTCAGTCATGGGAAGATCATCACATTAGGAGAAGTTCAGTTCTTTGTTTTCTGATCTTGTGACACAAAAAAAAATCATCACTGGCCATTTTCCGTCACGGAGACATCCCCAGAAGTTGTTAACAGCTTGGTGACTCAGTGTAATTGAACAATTATAAAATAGAAAAATTTTGATGCATTCAAGATATTTGACAGCTCGTAATATTTGATGATATGTTTATGCTAAAATTTACAGTTGACATCTACAAGCCAACAGTTTAATATTTTTCAGACATTCATCTATGGCTCATCTCCTAGTTAATTGCTCCTTAAATCATACTCTTAGGGTTTTTTTCTTATCTACTATCGAATTTTAAAAAATATCTGGTCCATGTTTTCATCTTCCATATCACAGCCCAAATGTGGCAAGGTGCTTGTTTTTGTAAATAAAGGTTTTTTTGTACACAGACACGCCCATTAGTGTAAGGCTCACCTGCTTTCATAACAGCAGAAGTGAGTAGTTGCGAAAGAGAACATATGGCCCACAAGAAGTAAAAATATTTACTATCTGGTCCTTTACAGAAAAAAATTGTTGACCTCTGCTTTATATTTCTGTGACGTATAACAGTATTCCTGGTTCTTGACATATGGCATACTTATAAAGAAGAATCAAGTAATGTCCTTGTAATATTCTCATTCTCTGATGATCTCAAAAGTGTATCTAGGGCAATATTTTTGCCGTAGCCGTTCTACCTGTGCTCTTATAGTTCTCTGAACAATATCTCTTTGTTTCTGAACCCTCGACAGTTCAGTCCTCTTCATCCTCTAAAACTGCCAGCCCTTTTCAAAGAGAGGGAGGACGAGGAGTGACATGACAGCTTTTCACTGAGCCCTTGAACACGTTGGTATACAAACCTGCATAGGGACAAGATCCAAACACATGGACAAAACTCAGGATTTTGCATCATTTTATTTCCCCCTACTGAACCCTCTCGATTTCATATTTGTTGTGATATTAGCAGTGTATTTTGCAAAGAGGTGAATGATGTGGGCCAAAAAGGTTGATAAAGGGAAGCAGGAGAGGAGCAGACTTTCCCTGAGCCGGTCACTGGATTCTGTAAGCAGAGCAGCTGCTCATCAGAAGGCTGAGTAGTTAAGCTGTACTTGAAGTAGAACAGGGATAATACTTCTTTCCTTCATTTTTGCAGCTTAAATGCCCTGTGGAGTAAGAGAAGACTTCAATCCCTAGGCTGTGAATCCCTTATCTTTCCCAAATGTTAAATTAATTTTTAAGGCCATTTATTCAAAGTTGACTTAACTACTAGAATAGGAAAGATCAGACAAATCAGCTGTAAGAAATGAAGTATGAGGAAACCCGAACTCTTTGACAAAGTATTCCTGGGAGTAAATGTGTTGAATGAAGCCAGCGGGTAAATGATAAGGGCCTTTACACTATGGATGTAAGAAAGCAATTTATCAAGAGTACATGAACTCTCTAGTGACCACAAGTCAGGAGGAAACTAGAGTGGAGGAGGAGCCCTGAAAAAATACATTTGAAATACTAAAAGCAGTGTGTGTGTGTGTGTGTGTGCGCGCGCGCGCGCGTGTGTGTGCGCGCGTGTGCATATACTTTTAAATACCTGCATTAGTATGCAGAAATATTGGTATATTAAAATAAGACTTGCTCAGAGTGCACACGTATGTACAGTACATATTATTATGAGATAAAGTGGTAGAAAGAGTGGGTGAGAAAGGCCAGGCAGTGGGTTCGAACTTGCAGAAACCTTGAGTACTCTTAGGTATAGTTAGAATTTTGAGCTTGAAAGTTGTCTGATATCCATTTGCCTGACTCCTGAGATTAGATGACCGTCTTTCAGGCTCACATGTTTATCTGTTTTAATCTCTAGAAGGTCATATGTGTATAATTCTGACAGTTGATCTAATGCTTTTGTGTTCTCTTAAGGAGTTCAAAGCACCTCTCATTCATTATCTCATTCATCTTTACAGCATCTCTTTGAGACCATGTTATCTTAATTGTACACTTTAGAGAAACTGAGGGAAAATGTGATTATATTATCTGCAGTAGGGTTCCAAATAACTCAGATAGGTTGGGGACTAGAATGTATGACCTTATCTTGGCTTTTAGATAGGGGTAATTTCTTAGAGTTGAGGAAAAAAAGACCTAATTGTTGAAATATTAGACTCATTAAAAGTATTTACTCTGAGAATGGTCATCCTCAGTTTTGTGTGCTGAAATAACACAGCTAAAATATACAGAAATTCTGAAAGTTTGATTTGGTCATTTTTTTTTCCATTTCATCTGACGCTAAACCCTGTTCTGAGCTATCTGAAAAAAAAAACTAAATTATGGTTTGAATTTTTTTTGTTGTTGTTGTATCTCTTGAATAATTTTTAGAGAGCATGCCAGTGAGCACTAAACTAAATCTAACAGGCGAACAGCAAGAGGTAAAACTAAGAGAACTAAACCTCTGGTTAATCTCTCTTAGCTAATTTAACTTGAGAGCCCCCAACACAGACATCAGCTTTCCTCTTTGCTTCTAAATTAGGCTTTTTACTCCTGTGGTCTAAATAACTTGCTTCTCTTCTTCTTTAAATCATTTGTATTTCATTAGAGGTGAATCTTATTCAAAAAAGTGATATTGTTTGAGCCTGATCTTAGGGCATGAGGTGGGGATTGTTTGTTTTTTTTCTTAGTGAGGGAAGGGAGGACACCGTGATAATTTGGGTTGAGCCATAGTTCAATTAGCAAATTAATTAGTCTGGTTTTAGAGTCAGCTGCAATCATTTAGAAACATCCTCAGTGGCTCTCTTTCTGAAAGTTGAAAGTGTTTTGTATTTGCTGTTCTCTGCAATTTATAAACAACACAGAGAGAAGGTGGGGAGAGAACTATTTACATTGCAAGCTCTTGCTTAAACATCTGTGGTTATCAACTGTACTTGAAAGTGGAGCCTTGATAACTTCCAGTAACTTTTTTCTACTCTGTCTGTTTCTGTCCTTTCCCTTTGTCTCTTTATTCCCACCCACCTCCGGAACTCTGTGGGACCACCACAGCCTTGGATAAGCTCAGCACGCAGCACCTGTACCACCCTACGCAGGTGGAGATCGTGCAGTCCAACGTGGTGTTCGACATCAGCAGCCTGATGCTCTATGGGACACAAGCGGTACCCGTGCGGCTAAAGATCCTGTTGGACCGTCTCTTCAGTGTCCTGAAACAAGAGGAGGTGCTGCACATCCTGCACGGCTTGGGCTGGACTCTGCGGGACTACGTTCGGGGGTACATCCTTCAGGTAGGGGGAGGACGTTGAAGCTGGCATCTGGGGCCAGCTCTAGAAGGGTTTGGGTGAGAGCCCTTGGGAAACCTGGTCTCCTTCCTGCCCCTTGCAGGCCCAGGCACGCACACCCTCTTCTGGTTAAAATGGTCCTTTTGGCAAGCTTGTCGGGGAATTCGAAAGGAGTGATGTTCCAGCAGGCCTGTCTGGGGCCTCAGTGGTGTATATTAGAAAGAGAAAAGTGGCCTGTTGCCTAGTGTCGCTTTGTTTGCATCTTTTTGAGTCCAGCTCTCTCTCCCTACAACCTGAGCTTCCTGGCTGTTCTCGCAAGTCCTATTGTAGCCCTCCTAAAAGGGAGGTCTCTTTGAGGTGGGTGACGGGTGTGTGAAAATCTGAGGTTACACTTCATCTGGGTTTAGTAGGGCTTGTTCTCACACTTAATTTGTAGGTTTGGTGTTTTCTTGGTTGTCTGTGTACCCTAATTATTGCTTCTTCATCCAAATCAAAGGAAGAACTGTAACCTCTGTAAACTCCCTGCTTTTATAACCAGTCAACCTTCACATTCCAAAACATGCAGACGTGGTTATAGATTTGGCCTTCACAGCACCTGTTCTTCCAGCCTTGAGCCCCTTCTTTCTGTCAGTGGCACTTCCAATCTGGTAAGGGTCTTGAAACTTTTCTGGGAGGCCTGCAGCCTCCACCCCCTTCCCCCACAACCTCCATGCCTTTTTTCATCCTGTTTTGCAGTATGTTTTGAGTGGTTTTGCATTGTGTACTTTTCCTCTGAAATGTTTTTTATGGCCATCTGTCTTCTACGACCCTTGAAGGGTAAATGTTGAAAACAGCATGTTGGGAGACCCCAGGATCCAAAAAAGACTACACTGGATGATGAAGAAGTGCTTCCTCCTGCCAAAGGAGATCACAGTTGGAGAAGGTAGAATCTGAAGTGATTTTTGAAATTTCCTATGGGGTAATACCAGGAGAATTGACCCCTTCAAAAAAAAAAAAATGTTTTTTTGGCTCTGCCAGCCAAGCCAGTTTATTCCCTGAGCCACTCTGTGTTATGTGCAAGGCCCTGGCTGCCAGCTCGGTATGTAATGAGTGGGGGCCTTCAAGCCTTCCCCTTGCTTTAACTTGGCGCGCACGCGTGCACACACACACACACACACACACACACACACATACATTCTTGTCACTCTCCTGTGTGCTACCTCCAAGGGCTAGCCAGGGAAGGAGAGCAGAGGAGGGATGATGAGTGGATGTAGAGAAAGAGGGGAGGTGGAGTAACCTGTCTGCTCCCATGACTGCTTTTGTTAGCATAGAATCATTTCTTAGTCTAGCGAGATTAACTTGGAAGGCACAGAAAATTTGGCCCTCTGAAGATGAGATGGTGATGATAATAGGAATAATTATATATTACATTTTCAGTTTATAGAAGACTTTCATTAGCATTATCTCATTTGCCTGAGGGTGGGGACATTTCAGTGGGATGAGTGGATAGTTAAGACCTGGGTGGTCAGGGCTCATGAGGAGGCACAAGGTCCAGGAGGAAGGGGCCAGGAAAAACAAAGTGTGGAGCCGGTTTTACAGTCCTTGCTTATGCACAGTGGCTTCAAGATGCAGCCGTGGCACAGCTTTCTGCATACGTTTTTGCAACGTGATTATTAATGTCCATTTTGGATGGACTTCAGCCTACATGAAAGCACAAACCTCTGCAGATTTTTGAACGGACCTGTTAGCTTGGCTAACTTCTCTTTATTCAAAACCTGAAGTATTTTGCCCTAATCTGGTACCGTATTTATCGCCTCCACTTCCACGTTTAATTCTGTCATCCATGCTGTATTTCAGTTCTGTGTGTATATTTTTGCCTAAGATATCTGGAGCATATGCATGGTGTCTTTCTGTTCAAACAGATAGATATTTGCATGACTATGATTATTTGCTGTCTTAACACAATTTACTACAGCATTTTGTTGTCAGTTAATACAAAACCTGCTGGATGTCCTGTAGTATGGTCCTCATGTCCTGCCTTGGCTAGTGCCTATTTCTTTGTTTCACTTGAAATTATTATTTAGATGTTAATTTTCCCTCCAAATTTCAACATAGCTGTAAGGCAAGCACAGAAAATATACTCCATATTTCTTTTTTGTATGAGGGCCCAGGTTCTAAAGATACAAAATTACAAGGGAAATTAATGTAGTAGAAAAATTCAGCAAAACCACAAACTAACCATTTATTTTGGGGTGAAATATTGCACATAAAGAACATTGTCATTTATTTTTAACTTAAGTTATGACTGATTTTTATTTAATATAGATTTTGACAAATCTCAAATTTAATCTGGTTCTTCATTTGGAGTCTAGAATTGACATTTTAAGAAAATCATAGATGATTTTTACATTAGAGAACACCAGGTTTAATTTCTGTCTTGTTTATTGATAGAATTGATGTAATATGGATTTTATTTTAATGATGCCTTTTGTTATTCAGCATTTATCATCTACTTATTCCTTGGAGAAAACAGTTCATGGTAAAAAAAAAAAAAAGCAAGATGTTGAAGAACATGAAACCGTTATCACTTTAAGTAGTGACAAAATGCTCATTTAAAAAAAAATACCCCCAAAACAAGAACTAAACTATAGAAATAAACCCCTTTTCTCTAAAATGTTGTAATTTGATTATTGGCCAATATTTTAAAAATTATATGTAGTAATGATAAAGTATATACACATGACTTTGAATATAATTATATATAACATTTTCATACAAGTAGACTATAAAATGTGTGTCCAAAGGTTGTGGAACCCTATAATGCACTGTTAGTCTACAAGTCATTTTATCTGGCTAAAACTCAATTGTCTTGTAGCCCTCAAGGCATCAATTTTAGCATTATTGCTCTCAACAACAGTATATTGAATATTATGTCAGTTAAAGGAGAATAATTATCAAGGTAAGTTAGGGTGGCTGTTAGTCTTACCACATATTGACTTGGTTAGTAGTTGGCTATAGATTGTGTTACTGGGCAAATGATGATGTACGGTGAGTTGAACTGGTGAAGCCAGGATGTTAATTTAACTCTCTTTGGGCCCAATCCTATGTCCCTTATGAATACACCGCTACTCCTGGTTTCACAAATAGTTTTGAATGTAGAAGGATAGGATTTTTCGTTTTTGGATATGAGGGAAAAGAGCAGTGCCTTTCCACAGGTATCACTTGCTGGCGTGTACGAAGAGGTTGTTCAAAGAAAATGGGGGATGATAGGGATGCCACAGTTCATTTAAAAGACTAGCAATATCTTTCAAGAATCTTGTACTGTTTTGATAAAAATTATTTTTCACTTATGTGATTATCAGGGTAATTCATAAACTAGCCAGCTCGGCGAAAATGCATAGCATAACCTGAACTGCAGTGATTTAAGAATTCAGGAATATCTAAGGTAAAGAGCTTAGTCGTCTCCTGTGTACCAATTAAAGTATTCATTCAGAAAGTACAGAAAAAATGAGGTAAATTTTAAGCATTTTCCTACAAAATCGCAGTAAAAGGAAACAAGCAATTAGATGCTAAAATCTAAATATAAAGGAATGTAAGGTTTTTTCTGCTGCTGAAGAATATTTCTTATTTCCAATCTACATTTCATGGTACATTTATTGACAGTGAATAAAAGCAGTGCCCTGTTCTTTCCCCTTTTCTGTCTTTGACCTAGGGTATAAAAATATAGGTGATTTTCATTGTTGAATTTAATCACTTAAAAATCAAGTTTTCACAGTCTCTTTTCAGTTTGAATTTGTCACTGGTCTCATACACCAGCCTATCTGTGGAAATCTCCTCCTTTGCAAATGAATCCTGCCAGGATTCAGAGAACCATATCAGACACTCTGAATAATTAGCTGAAGTGTCAGCAGCCTTGTGAGAGAATGAGTAGTGATGCACATTTCAAATCACCTGTGTCTTGAAACAATCAGAACTAATAGAACCATCAGCACTGTAGAAGAACATGTCCCAGCGTATTCTGGGGGCATTGGTCTTCCAGAAGTCGACTTTAGATTTGGGAGGAACTCACTGTGGACCTTCTTAGAGCCTCGTGGTACCATTAGCATAACAAAGGCTCTGAGGAGTTCTGGAGTACTGGTTCCTGAGAGTAGGTAAGGAGCTTCCACAAACATTTCCCAGCCTTTTTCTGTCGAGCTCATTACAAGTCTTTGAGTCCTGAACACACAGCTCTTCTTCAGTTTGGGGTGGTTGCATGCATAGCTTCTTCTGCCTGGACTCCCCTACTCCTCTCTCCACTTGGGCAATTTCTTGTCCTTTAGGTGTCAGCCAGCGCCCCACTTTTCCCCCAGACACCTTTTCTGTCCATCTTAACCAATGCAAGTTTTCTAGTGTGGCTGTATCTCAGGACTCTGTTTCCCTCAAGCTCCAATCCAGTTTAAAATCAGTTAAATCAACTTTTTAAATGTTGCTCCCCCCATCTCCCCATGGTACTCATGGGATATCCAATAAGTTCAGTTGGTCCAAAGGCCCTTAGTCTTTCTTTAGGCTTCCTAAGGACAAAATTCTGTGAAGGCAGCTGGGCTAGTGAAGGCAATAAGAAGAAAATTAAGACTCCCACACCGCCTAGTTAGTGGTCTGTGTAGAATAAGTGTTTTGTGGTTCAATGTGGTAGAAAAACGTGATGTTTAGCAAACACTTGTATTTGAAGGGTCCTTTGTGGAGCAAATTCACATACTTTTTGAATTCTCTTACACCATTCTCTTATAGATATTGCCAAGGAATTAACATTTGGAGTAGTTTAAGCTCAATGAGGTTAAGTGACTTTCCCATGATCTCAGAAGCTGTTAATTGGTGCAATTGATGCTTTGTAGCTTTTTGAGGCCCACCTCCCGGAACCCAGCCTGGCATATAGTAAGGTTTGCTAAATATTGGAGGGAGGAAATCTGATCTAAACTCAGGTCTCTAATTCTATGGGCAGTGTTTGGATGTTTTTTGTTTGTTTGTTTTTAGGACTACCTAGTCGTCTTTCCAGCCTAAGAAACTCATAGTGTTAAAGTGGCATGGTTTGGGGAATAGAGAAGGCCTGAGAATCCTGAGCTAACAAAGTTAGCATCTCTCTTATAGTCAGTGGTGATCATACCCACCTGACCTTAGGCAAAATTAGGTGAAGTGGGTTCTCCTCTTGTGCTCCTTCTCTCAGCTGTTTCCTGATCCTCCACCTTGTTTCAGGTTACTTTTGTTCTCATTT